>NC_057798.1:22506628-22520216 GCF_018294505.1 Triticum aestivum | reverse complement strand
GCACCCGGGTGTGAGAGGTGCGGGTGCCCGGGGTCGGCTGGGCAAACGGCCTGGGGGTGCGGGTGCCCGGTGGTTCGAGGTGCGGGCACCCGGTGGTCTCCGATTTGGGCTGAAAATTTGGGGGAAATGCAAGATTTCGAGGATTTCGTGGTCGGAAGGGTGGGGATTGTTGGGGAGGGGCTAGATCAACTTGCCAAACATCAAATCCATGGACCATAACAACCAAATCTCACAAGATCCAACAAATTGCAAGGAAAAATTTTGGGGCTATTTTTGTGGGGATTTTTGAATTTGGACGAAAAACAACAAAATCAAGCTAGCAAATGGGGGGATGTGACTCCAAGATGTGAATCAACCTTGCTCATGATACCAAGATATTGTAGGGTGAAACCCTAGAGGGGATCTTTTCACACTTGGAGGGGGGAAAGAGGAAGACCACTCAAGAACACAAGGCACAAATCACTCAAACAAACCCAAATATCACATCCACTAGAGTAGCATAGATGAGATCCACAAGATTACAAGATCAATCCAAGGAAACAAGCACAAGGTAAAGTTCTTCCCACTCCTAGAGGAGGTGAGGTCTTGATGATGATCTACTCCCTTGGGAGGTCTTGTAATCCACAAGGATTCTTCCCAAGAGGGGTCTTGATCTCCAAGAGGAGGGGATACAAGGAGCAAAGCTCACAATATTTTATCTAATACTTTGCTATCCTCGAAATAAGCTAGGAAAAGAGTATATATAAGTCTAGGGACCAAGTTGGGGGAGGCAAGGCTACAAAAGACCAAAAAGTCCTTCATATGAGACCAAAACGGGGCAGGCCGGGCACCTGGGGTCAGAGGGACCGGGCACCCGGGGCGGTCAGGGCCAGCGCTGGGAGATAGGCTGGGCACCCGGGCCAAAGTGTTGGGCACCCGGGGTGGTGCTGCGCTGGCGCTGGGAGGTGGCCCGGGCACCCAGTCGGGGATGGAGTGGCCCAGGTGGGTAGCCGGGCACCCGGGGGTGGCTGGGGCGAGGCCCACACCGGGGCCGGGCACCCTGGGCCAAGATGGCCAGGCACCCGGGGTGTCCAGGGGGATTGCCCCTACCCGCGTCTTCGAGTCCGAGCACCCGGGGTGTCCAGGGGGATTGCCCCTACCCGCGTCTTCGAGTCCATGCACCCGGGGTGTCCAGGGACTTCCCTCCCTCGTTCTTCTCGACCTCTTCTTCCTTCTCTTGTTCCTCGGGTGCTTGGGCCTTCATCCTCGCTTCCTCACAATGATCTCCAATGTACCTAAGAACGCATAGTGTATCTCTTTGAGGTAGAATCCCATTCTCAAGTGAAACCGAACGAAACTCAGAGAGGAAAGAAGTGACCTCGTTCTCGATGTTGCGTGCACGTGCTCTTGTCATTGGTCCTCTCGGAGCTTGCGGTGGTGATGGAGTGTCGGTGCGGGTAGTCGAGGGATGCTCTGCATCATCGTAGCTCTCGATCCAGGCTGTCGGCTCAAGGTTTGCCGTGTAATTGGGAACTATACGAGGGCCCTTGAAGTCCTTGCGCATGCGCTCGTTGCATAGAGCCGGAGCTAAACAAGGTATCCCAAGGGTCCTTCCAGTAGGAGTCAATTGGGTTGTGACTGGTGGAGACAAAGTTGCCGCCTTTGCCTCCTCAGCCGCCCGTTGGGCCCGAGCGGAGTCAACGATATCCTGAGCGTTAGGGGATCACGTATGTTGCAAGGCATGAGGCGGCTGACGACGCTGATGGGCGCTGCTCGACACGGCTGGTGAGTTGCCATGAGGGCTTCTGCTCCGGCTTCGGCTTGGGACTGGCGTGGAGTGGAGGCGCTCCCTACTATAAGAGTGATTGTCCTGTAGTGCGACCGCAGTCTTTAGCATCTCGATAGCATTGCAGGCCTCGATCTTGACAGGCGTGCGGCCCGTAATCAAAAGTGCAGCCAAGTTAGTTGTGGCAGCAACGAGGTTATCCAGAGTGTTGGAGAAGTGACAAGCTGGTGTCAAGAAACGGTGAGGGGGCGTCTCATGACGTTGACCCGGCTCCCATTGGGGCTGCTGAACCTGCTGACAGGCGTGACCCGCCGCGGGTTGAACTCCAGCCGCCGGAGGCACCACGGGTGACCTTGGGGTACCTGTCCTGGGCCATGAAGGCGTGTATCTTGAGGGGTGGTGAACAGGTGAGTAGGCTCGAGGTCAGGCAGAAGGCGACACCTATGCCTCCGCTGGTGAACCGCCTCCGACACATTCTAGCGCTCCTCCAGATGCCAGGCTTCATTCCTTAGATGCTCAGCCTCGGCTCGCATCTCTGAATGCAGCTTCGCCAGGCGAGTATTCTTTGTGTCGATGTTGGCTTGGATCTTGGTCATCTGATCACGAAGTTTCGATACCTCTGTGTTACGCTCCGTCTGGTTTTCAGGCGTCACCGGTGTGGCAAGGAGCGTGGTGAGAGCAGTAGCTAGCTCCGCCAAGGCCTGGGCCGACGATGTGGCTGACCCAGAGTTCAAGGTTCCAGAGCTGCGCCGACCATATAGACGACCGATCATAGGGGCGGGCCAAAGGAGTCCTGGGCCGGCTCAGCCTCAAGGTAGCCCCCGAGCATACCATCATGGAGCGGGAAGATTGACTCGCCATCACTCGAGGAGGACCCGCCATACGATTGGATGACCGTATCACCATCGGAGGCTGAGTCATCGATGTAGTCGACTCCTTGGGTGAAACCGACGAACACGTGTCGAGGCCGGGCAGATTGCGTGTCCTGAGCCGACTTGACGATGTTGGTGGAGATATCCGGCCCAGGTTTTGATCCGCCGGCTTTGCCAGGTGTGGCGTGCTTCGGGACGGCTCTAGCCGCGGCGGGTTGCGCACGCCGAGCCGACTTGATGATGTCGGTGCAGATGTCCAGCTCGGGATCAGGCCCGCCGGCTTTGTCGGTGAAGATGGGGACCTAGTACCCGTACTCGATTGAGTCGGCCTCAGTGCCCCAGCCTGAGTTGTCGATGTAGAGCTTGCCGCGGCGACTCTTGGTCATGCGGCCGATGACGTATCCCTCTAGTCCTGGAGGGGGACCCTTCAAATACTCAACAACACCGTGCGATAGCCCCATGGTGGGCGCCAACTATCGTGGTATTTTCACGGCAGATGTCCTCAGAGGACTTAGTCGCGAGGCCATCGAATCAGGTGGTAGATCGAAGGGGTTAAGTGGACACGAGAGACACAAGGTTTACCCAGGTTTGGCCCCTCTTGATAGAGGTAAAAGTCTACGTCCTGCTTTGGTTGTATTGATGATGATCTCGATTGCAAGGGTGAGGTTGGCTAGCCTAGTACTCGAGAGGTTCTAACTTGATCTTTCTGTCCTCGGGCTCCCCTTTATATATAGGTTGAGGCTCGAGGTTCAATAGAGTCCGAGCCGGAAAACGGCCCGTGTCAGAGTGTGTCTCTTAACATATTTTGCCTTCTAAGTAAGGAAACTTTACATGGCGACTCACTGATGGGCCTAAGCCGGTGCGCCGTAAGCCGGCCCATGAGCGGGCAGCTTATCCTTCGGGATGAGTCTTCTGGAACGTGATGGCCCACCTGGCCCAGCCTTCGTAAGTCGCCACTCTGGTGACCCGGCCCTGAACGGGCGGGTTATATCCTGGGGTTATATCCCCAACAACATTGCTCTGGATTGGATCGGAATGCGGGAGGGGAGAGGACAGGACGGAGCAAGAGAGGCGAGTGGAGTGAGCTAGGGTTCAAAGCTGGAAGCCGGATTGAGGATTTTGTGGAACAACTGTGGGGCCGGTGGTGGGCTGGGCCTGTTAGGCAGGCGCGTCCGGGCGTGCCCGACCCTCCCCATATCCGCCCTAGATTTGGACTGGATATGAGGGGCGCTGAACAGCCGGCCAGTTGAGGCCGGTTTGAGGTGCCCCGGTGGGTTGATTTTTTGTGACCGGTCCGCCCGCTCGGGTGTTTGAGATGCGTTTGGGATGCCCGATTGTAGATGCTCTGAGCAAATTAAAGTCTGGTGTTCATAGCGGACGATCACAACCAAAATGAGGCGGATGTTCATAGTTTTTATACATGTCTCAAATCATGAAAGTTTCAATCCGGTGGTCCATGAAGAAAAGAAGATATTTTTACCCTGCCAGACCGGCTGTCCAACTCTACTGATGAACTTGAGAAAGTACATTAGATCGAACAAAAAAAAGTTACTCCCTCCGTCTAGGTGTATAAGTCACCTTATGAAAACCAAATAATCCCAAAAACACTTAGACGCGGAGCATTAACTTTCATCTCGTTTCTTATTTCTTGACATAAATAAAGGAATCAACCAATGAGAGATTTGGGCCGTGTATGCTTTAGTTGACTTGAGGCTATTAAACACGACATGCAGTGGTCAGTTCATTGCATGCAATGCTATTAGTTAGCAAATAGACATTAAGTTGTCTCTTTTTTCCTCCGGCTTGATCACGGTGCACAACCTAAGATGACTTATTCACCTGGACCAAGAGAGTAACGAAAATACACATCCCAAGTAATACCACCATCGTCTCGGTGAATAAGTCATTCGTGTAGTCCTCGATGGTGTCATTCTGAATATAAAAAAGTACAAGTACGGTTTAGCAAATAGTTTACTTTTTCTTTTTTGCGAGTGAGCATCCAGTTTACTTGAATACTTGAAGCGACTATTTGATATGCCAGGATGCAAGATGCAAGACGCTCAAATTAAAATCCTGGAAACCAGCTAAGACATCAACACTGACTGAATCTGCATATCCAGTTCCTTCCCCGATCCAAAGTGTGCATAATTGAGTTCACTGATTATTTGTTCTATAAAACTGCTCGCATGGCCAGCAAAACCAAACCCAAATCGATGGAAGCATCACGGTACATCACATCCTCGTGCATGCCACACACGGACGCGACGCCAAGGTTTTTTTTTTGTTTTTCTTTTTTGACAGGTCGGACGCCATCAATCGCCAAGGTAGTACTGTACTACGTTAATGTTCCGTTTTAGTATTCCACAGCCCACACGAAAGGGACATCTCACACAACACATCATTTTCTTTCGTCTACGGTCTTGAACGCGTCCACTAACGTTTGGTTCATTTATGGTGGAGCGGAGGAGCGTGCCGAATTCAGTCGCGGTCTACCGACCGCACCGCACCGCGGCACGAACACGTACCAGCGCCTTATTCTACTGGACGACGACACCATGCAGTCCGGACTTGTCCCGTGCTCCGCCTAGCTAATCGTCACGTTTTTTGGGGTACGTACACCCCACGCTCCCAAACACGTTACGTGCACTGTATCAGTATATAGTGGATCGGTTTTGTTACCCATAGCGGATATACAACTGGCAGCCCGCGCGAGGCGATCTCCCAATTGGAGCACTGCTGGTACCGGCTGTATCCGGGTTCGATCGCCGCTGCCCCGTGCGTGATGTGTTCGAATTAATTAGGTAGATAGATAGGCTAACGATTTGTTTGCGCGACAAAAAGTCACGCTGACAGAGACGTACTTTGTGTTGGTGAGCTCTGGTGATTAACCTGCAAACATGCCTGTCCTCGACGACGACTTTGATCGATCCTCCATTAATTCGAAACTTTTTTTTTTTGAAACCGAGATGGAAAGAAAGCTTGGCCGGCCGGTTTGCGGGCAGCGTCGACTATTGACTAATGAACCTTCCTTGCCCCTGCAGGATACGCTCCGGCTGTCTAGACTCGATCTATAATGTTGCATCTGCAGGCAGCGGATTACGTGCGTCCCTTTGTCAAATCGATCGAGCCACATAAAAGTCACTCAGAGAGAGACGTACGTGGGTTAGGTCGGATGGGTAATTGTCTCCCGTAGGTGCGTGCACGACGTTGATCGATTTGATTCCTTTCCTTCACAGGCCGGTGACGTGTAACGAATTTAGTTAGGAGTGGTCGCTGTCGCACGCCCGCGCGATCGAGCTACTAGCTAGCTAGCTCCGGGGCCCCATTACTCTGACTACCATGTACACAGACGGCATCGACGGTCAACAAACATCTTGAAGCTTCCAACCAAGATCATAGTACTTGGCAGAAAACTCAGCTCAGTCGTGAGATTCATTTTGTTGCTGTTGAGGAAAGAGCTTCTTTTTCCTTCCTTCTTTCGGGGCACATGGACTACAGGTTGAGTACAGCTACGCGCGCGTCCACGTTTTCTTTATCAAAGAAGGGCTCCTCCCTTTCGATTTTCATTACTGAAAACCAAATTTGCAGGAACAAAATTCAGATCTGGTAGCAGCATAATTCCAAACAAACCCAACACACACAAAAGCCTCACAGACCCATAGGTTCTGCCTGACCACAGCACCAGAGACATAACGAAGTTTGATACACCACCAAAAACCAACAGCTAAAACTACTAAAACAAAAACAAAGACAGCAACATGGAGATCCCCAACTCCAGCAACCTGCAGAATCATCTCGTCAGTCCTCCAATCTTGCAACATTGATTCTCCAGCCCTGCTTCAACGTGTAGACTTCATTTGCTACCCATTCTAGTAGTCTTGCCTCCATCTCCAGAGCCTTTTTTTGCGACTCCTTTGTCTGCAAGATAGACCAATCAATCAACCAACGAGTCATTAGTTTGATTATACATAAAGGATAATTTATCCTTTTGTTTTCAAAAATTATCTCATTTCTACTTTTCCAAATAGCCCAGAGCAAAGCAGAAACCCACACCATCACTAACTTTTTATCATCCCTATTAAATTTGTTTAACCAGTCCCCAAAACATTCTTTTACATTTGATGAATGGTTTTGAGCCCACACATACATCTAATCAGGCCCCACATCAAGGATGCCACAGAACATCCAAAAAATAGATGATCAACTGATTCATCTTTTCCATAAAAAACACAACTTTTCCTCCTTGCACCCCTTTTTTAACAAATTATCTCTGGTCAATATACTTTTTCTATTAACTAGCCACAAAAATACTTTTATTTTCCCAGGCACTTTGGTCTTCCACAGGAATTTCTGTGGGAATTTCAAACCAAGAGTAATTATTTTCCTATATAAAGATCCAACTGTAAATTTACACTACTAGGGAAAAACCTAGCGGCAGCGCGGGTTTTAGGCCTATCAGTAGCGCGTGATGGTGCGCTACTGGTACGACGCTACAGCTAAAGGTTAGCAGTAGCGTGTCTTGACCCACGCTACTGCTATATCGACTTAGTAGTAGCGCTTTCCTAGAGGAGCGCTACTGGTACTTAGTAGCAGTGCTTCTCCCTTCCCGCGCTACTACTATTATTTTATATTTTATTTCTTTTTTATTTCATGTTGTATTCATACACCTTTGCACAAGTTTTCATACAACAGGAATCTAGATATTGTTTTTACATCATAATGAGTTATTACATCACGGGGTGAAAGAACCGTGGACTAGTTTCAAGTGGATGTTCATCCACTTGAAACTAATCCACGGTTCTTTCACCCAATGATATAATAAAGATCATCGTCATCACCATATAATTAACAACTTATCATCATAATACATCATTGTCATATAACACCTCCTCAAGATCATCGTTTTTATCAATGAGACATCACGTAGCAAATTGGTCACTAGTCGTAATCACAACTACTCCTCATCATCAACTCTAACACATCGTACCACATAATAAACATATTGTACCTCATAGGACCTACTACATTCTCTTAGGACCTACTACATTCTCTAAGGTAAAATAGCAAAAACAAGGTAGCCCCTTACTCTCCATTATGGAGAATGGAGATTATCCTATCTCCAATTCTTGCCTTTCGCTTAATGTTACTTCCAAGAACCTCCTTAATTACGAATGTCCAAACATTTTTTCCATTCTTTGATTAGCATGTGTTCACTGGTTTTAGAAATCCGATATGCACAGGTGAGATCCGTAGGTCGACCTGGCTATAGGTTCAGAACTGCAAGGTGACCATTCTGATACATCAGATGAGGCACACAATCCATCGGGATTTTCTGTTGAAAAACATAGTAATAATTTCGTAGTTAGCAATGATGTACTAGTTTTAGAAGTATGCAAAAGATGCAAGGATGTCTTAATAGTAAAAAATCTTACCAGGGTATCTCCATAGAAGTTACCGTGGTTCAACACGTGCACTAGTGGCACGTATTCACCATAATTTGGAGGAGTTCGATAATAGGTATTGTAATTCTCAAAAAAACTACAAAATGCGATAAGATGATTTTTCTCATTATAAGTTAATTCGGAGCCATCGATGTAGTGGGTTTTGTCTACCATCTTCTGCACATTCTTGGAAGAATCAAAATAAGCTGTCAATGGAAATAAGTTGTCAACTATTTTAAAATAAACAATATAAATTAGTTAATAACTATGTTTGAGAAACTCACATAGCGGTAGAATCGGAAGCGTATCAACAAGGACCCAAATGTCCATATTGTCTTGCTCGATGTCAGGATCACCAAGATCCATGGTGACAATCATACCCTCATAAAAACCATATATTTTGCAAAGTGCCCCAATTTTGGCAACCAAAATGGGTTACACTCTGAGAATTGTACAGATTTACTTCAAAATCCATATCATGATGGGTCCTTAGGTGTATTTTCTTTGTTTCAAAATTTTCATGGTCTTCAAAACCCATCCTCTCCGCGCCTCCCCGCGCGCGCCGCCGCCGCCGTCCATGGACTCTCCGGGCTACTTCACCATCTACGGTGGAACTGCTCCACTGACCGCGCCGATCCAGTCGCGTCCTCCCGCACCCGCCGGGTGTTACCCGTTGGCGCCACCAGCGCCTCCCCCGCAACAACCGCAAGGGGGAAGGGGCCGACGCAACCGGCGTGGCGGCGGTCGCCGCCTGCAGCAGCAGCAGCGGGCCCAGGACGCCGGGGGGGCGCTGCACTATCAGCAGGCTCTCCCCGCTGGCCACCAGACGTTCATTGGCGCGCCCTTCCAGCCGGCTGGCGCCGGCTACGGCGCCCTACTTGCGCCGCCGCCCCTCGGTGGTTATGGCCCGACCGTCCCGGCGCCGCCCTACGGGGGCCTTCCGCCGCCGCCGGTACCTGTGCCATGGGACCCCACCCTCCTCGCTGCCCAGCACTCCGCGCCATCGCCGCGTAGCTCTGTCGGTGGAGGCGACTGGTACATGGACTCAGGTGCTACTGCGCACATGGCAGCTCATCCCGGTAACCTAACCTCCTCCACTCCAGTTCACACGCCCACTCGTATCACTGTCGGCAACGGCTCCTCCTTACCTATTACTCATATCGGTAGCACTAGCTTTCCCTCCACTTCCACACCCATCACTATGTCTAATGTTCTTGTTTCACCTGATTTAGTCACGAACCTAGTTTCTGTTCGTCGTCTTACTCGTGAGAACCCTCTTACTGTTGAATTTGATGGTGTTGGCTTTTCTGTGAAAGACGCCCGTACCCGGATGGTCCTTCACCGATGTGACAGTCCCGATGAGCTCTATCCCGTGCACGCCGGCGCCTCCACCTCCACACCCGTCGCCCTTGCCGCCGGCGTTGACCTTTGGCACGCTCGCTTGGGTCACCCCAACCACACCGTCTTACGTCAAATTCTTAGGAGTTTCTCTTTCTCATGTGATAAGCTCGACGAGCACTCTTGTGAGGCTTGTCGCTTAGGCAAGCACGTTTGTCTTCCCTTTAGTGCGTCTTCTTCAGTTTCCACTTTTTCATTTCAATTACTTCATAGTGATGTTTGGACATCTCCCGTTGCGAGTAACACGGGCTATCTTTACTACTTGGTGATTTTAGATGATTACTCTCATTATGTGTGGACTTTTCCCCTTCGTCGTAAATCTGATGCTTTAGCCACACTCAGCGCTTTTTACTCCTATGTCACCACCCAGTTCGGTCGCCCCATACTCGCACTCCAAACTGATAACGGAAACGAGTTTGACAACGTCGCTCTTCGCACACTTCTCGCCTCTCACGGCACCACCTTCCGTCTGACTTGCCCCTACACTTCCCAGCAGAACGGCCGCGCCGAGCGCATTCTCTGCACTCTTAATGACTGCGTTCGCACGTTACTCTTTCACTCTAACATGCCCGCTCGGTTTTGGCCCGGTACCCTCGCTACCGCCACTCTCTTAGTTAACATTCGTCCGTGTCGCCCTCGGTGGAACTACGCCCCTCACCACCTTCTCTTCGGCAGACCATCGTCCTATGATGGTCTCCGCATCTTCGGGTGTCTCTGTTATCCTAGCACCGCGTCCATCACACCACACAAGCACGCACCACGATCCGTCCCCTGCATCTTCCTTGGCTACCCTCCTGACACCAAAGGTTACCGGTGCTATGATCCTGTCACTCATCATGTGTACACCTCGAGGCATGTGTACTTTGTCGAGACGGTGTTCCCTTTTTTTCAGGTTCCTCTGGCTTCGGCCCCTTCGGCACCGGCCCCCGCGCCCCCTTCATGGAGTGATGCGCGGCGGCAGCCCCCGGCGGCCCCCCCGGGCACGGCGCCCTCTGCCGCCACCACCTGGCTTCGTGACTCCCTCCCCCGAGGTCGAGTCCGAGAGGGCCCCCGGGTCCCCGTCTCCCTCATACGAGGTTGAGCCCGGCACCCCGCCCGCCACCCCTGCGACGGGCTCGACGTCAACCTCGCCCGTCGCCTCTTCCGCCGCCGCCACTACTGCGACTACCGCCGCCGCCGCGGCCCCCGCCACCACACCGGGTGCCCCCGGCGCCGCGGCCCCCGCTGCCGCATTGGGTACCCCTGCCGCCGCGGCACCCGCCAGCCCTACTGCCCCGTCACTTGGCGTGACTACCCGTGCCCGAGCAGGAGTGCTTCGGCCCAACACGCGCTACTCCGTCGATGAGTATCTGTGCGCCGCCTCGACGTCGACGCCATCACCCGTCCCCACCTCCGCTCGTGCTGTCCTTCGGGATCCCCACTGGCTAGCTGCGATGCAGGAGGAGTTCGACGCCTTACAGCGCAACCGCACGTGGCAGCTTGTTCCGCGACCCCCTCGTGCCAACATCATCTCTGGCAAGTGGGTGTTTCGCCACAAGACTTGCCCGGACGGTTCTCTCGAGTGCTACAAGGCTCGGTGGGTGGTTCGTGGTTTTCGGCAACGCGCGGGCGTGGACTTCACCGACACCTTCGCCCCAGTTGTGAAACCGGGCACGATTCGCGCCGTGCTTCAGCTGGCAGTCTCGCGCGCCTGGCCTGTGCACCAGTTGGATGTCTCCAACGCCTTCTTGCACGGCCATCTCGCCGAGCAGGTGTTCTGTGAGCAGCCCACTGGTTTCGTCGACGCCGAGCACCCTGACTTCATGTTCTTGCTCTCCTGTTCTCTTTATGGGTTGAAGCAGGCGCCTCGGGCTTGGTACCAGCGTATCACAGCCTTCCTGCAGTCTCTCGAATTTCGATCCACTCGCTCCGATGCTTCACTCTTCGTGTATCATCAGGGAGTTGACACTGCATATCTGCTGCTCTACATCGACGACATCATCCTCACGGCGTCCACCCCCGACCTCCTTCAGCGGCTGACTGCTCGTCTTCGTGATGAGTTTGTCCTCAAGGACTTGGGGCCCCTGCACTACTTCCTCGGCACCGAGGTGGTCCGGCGGAGTGACGGCTTCTTTCTGCATCAGCAGAAGTACGCCCACGAGCTCCTGGAGCATGCTGGTATGCTTAACTGCAAGCTGGCGCCCACCCCGGTCGACACGAAGAGGAAGGTCTCTGCTCTCGAGGGGTCTCTTGCGTCCGATGGAGCGTTTTATCGGTGCTTTACAGTACCTAACGCCGACTCGTCCCGACCTGCAGTACGCTGTCCAGCAGCTGTGCCTCCATATGCATGCCCCGCATGACTCTCACTGGACTCTGGTGAAGCATATTCTCCGTTACATACGCGGCACCATGACTTTGGGACTCACCCTGACGGCCTCCGCCTCCACCGACCTTGTGGCCTAGTCGGATGCCGGCTGGGCTGGCTGCCCCGACACACGACGCTTTACATCAGGCTACTGCGTCTACCTTGGGCCATCGTTGATCTCTTGGTCATCGAAGCGGCAGCCCACGGTCTCCCGCTCCAGCGCCGAGGCAGAGTATCGCGTCGTGGCTAATGCCGTGGCCGAGTGCTCTTGGATACGTCAGCTGCTCCAGGAGTTGCTTTGTGATGTTCACAAGGCCACTCTTGTCTACTGCGATAACATCAGCGCGGTCTACCTCTCCGCCAACCCGGTGCACCATCGACGGACGAAGCATATTGAGCTCGATATTCACTTCGTGCGCGAGCAGGTTGCCCTTGGCCGTGTTCGGGTTCTCCACGTGCCGACGACGCAACAGTTTGCTGATGTGATGACTAAGGGATTGCCTACTCCCGTCTTCGAGGAGTTTCGGTCCAGTCTCTGTGCCTCCGGCGACTCTTCGACTGCGGGGGGTGTTGAGTATGTATTTTATACTGCACGTATATTGGAGTTGTGGCCCACCTCCTAGTCTTGTATAGTTGAGGTCCCTTATATTGTATATATGCGTGCACCAGCACCCCAATCAATCATCGTATTGCAAATTATCTGTCTACACGACCAAGTAGTGTATCAAATCAAACTACCTATTTCCAAGACAAGGCAAGTCCCGAAATGTCGACACCATAGGCACACCTGACCTCACCAAGTACTACTGTTCTTCTTTCCCTAAAAAGAAAGGAAAAAAAATCAAATACAGTACGAGATAAGAGCTCAACTATGTCCCCGTCAAGCTGCCGGATCACGGGAAAGATTTGATTAGGTAGACAAAGGCAATGCATTCTCGGCAGATAAAGAGACGTAGGGGACTGGACGATCCAGGCATCCACCCTATTTATCATCACAGTTTTATCTGGTCTTCTACGGGTGTGTTTGGTTTTGGAACCAAGTGGAATGTCATGGAACCGTTTCATTCCTAAGGAACGGAATGATTCCATCTTGGTGTTTAGCTAGAAGAGAATGAGATAGGATGGAATGGTTCCCAGGGACGTAACGCTAATGAATCTGAAGTCTGAACTAACAACTGTGCAGTTTATCTGAACTTGCTGCTGCCTACAACACCAACACCATCCTTAAGCAAGCACCGACCACCAACGCACGGTGACCATGCTAGTTGGAGCTCGCCTCGGGCTTCCTCCCACCCCATCCATCTTGTCCCTCACGCCGACGCTGGGCGGATCCTGCGTCCTTGTACGGCGCCCGGCTGGATGCGACGCTCCCGACGCCGCACGACCGCGACTCCCGTGCTCAAGCATGACGGCCAGCTGGATGCGGCGCTCTCGACGTCGCACAACCGCGACTCCCAGCGACGCGTGCTCAAGCGCAACGGCCGGCTGGATGGGACGCGCCCGGCAGCTCGTGCTCTGCTTACCGCCACCCAGCCGACTGCCAGTGAGGGCCCAGTCAAGTGCTCTGCTTACTTTAGCCACCCACCTGGCCTGTCTCATCCTCGCCGTCTCCCTCTTCTCAACAGGCGAAGAATAACCCATCCACGACGACGGCCTCGTCCCCGGCGGCGGAGCTAGGCAAGGTTGATTTGGGGGAATGAGAAACTACATTTTCTAAGGGGGCCACGACACCTAGAGAGATGCATGTACCTCCACCGGTGCTCGTCCC
>NC_057798.1:22372240-22506281 GCF_018294505.1 Triticum aestivum | reverse complement strand
TTGGATGGTGCGGGAGCACGGAGCGGAGCAGGCAAGCCTCGTCCCCTCCCCTCCCCTCCCGCCGACCCTGCCCAAATACTTTCATTAGACTATACCAGGAGATTGATAATTGATCACCGGTCTTTGTGGGCAAATGCCATTGAGCAAATCCCGTTGCCTTTGTGGAGACCAATCCAACAATGTTATTCAGTTTTACCTTTTCAATAGACAGTGGGATATGCAGTGTCGTGTTGAAATCGTCCCCGGGTGTCGTCTGTATATCAACGCTCCTATATTTTGCTCCGGCTCCATGTTGAACGGGCTAGCCCCGCCATTCTTGGCAGATAAAGAGACGTACCGGATTGGATGATACAGTTTGTATTCGGTGTTCTAGATCGTCGCTCCACCAGGAATATTCCCAGCGCCGCCCGGCCGACTGTCACTGGCCCGGAAGTCAAGTGGGGCCCAGTCAATTGCTCTCCGCCTCTTCCTTACTTATAGTTATAAATACACCGGGCGTCTCCCTCCTCCTCACCGTGTCTTCCTCTTCGGCCACGGCGACGACGGCGAGGGCAACGGCTACGGCGTCGATGGCGACGGCTTCGACGGCGACGGCTTCGAAGGCGTCGATAGCGCTGGCGAGGGCTTCGACGGCGTCGACAGCGACGGCGACGGCGTCAAACGCAACGGCGTGGACGGCGACGGGGACGTCTTCGAAGGCGTCGACGGCGCCGGCGAGGGCTTCGACGGCGTCGACAGCGACGGCGACGGCGTCAAACGCAACGGCGTGGACGGCGACGGGGACGGCTTCGAAGGCGTCGACGAGGGCTTCGACGGCGTCGACAGCGACGGCGACGGGGACGGCTTCGAAGGCGTCGACGAGGGCTTCGACGGCGCCGGCGACGGCGTCAAACGCAACGGCGTGGACGGCGACGGCGACGGCTTCGAAGGCGTCGACGGCGCCGGCCAGGGCTTCGACGGCGTCGACAGCGACCGCGACGGCGTCAAACGCAACGGCGTGGACGGCGACGGCGTCGACCGCAACGGCGATGCCGACGGCGACGGCGGCGGCGGAAGGCCTTGGGCGCCAGAGAGCGAGCCCGGACCACCTCCCCGTGCCTCCCCGCCCCCGCTCCCGGTATCAGCACCGCGCGGCCGTCCGGCCGCATCCCAAGGCCGTGGGCACGCCGCCCCGGCCCGCCCCCGCGCTCCGGCATGCTCAGGCGGAGCACCGTCCCGTTCTTCCTCCCCGCCCCCGCGCTCGTCCCGCGCGTCCCTACAACGGCGGCCCGTTTGCCGCTCTCCTCTACCTGTGCGCCGTGCTCGGAGTTGCCGTGGATTCGTGCGGCTCGCTGCGGGCATACGGAGGCCTCGCCGCGGTCGTCGCCGCCCTTATCATCGCTCTTGTGCTGAGGCGTCCGCCCCGATTGGCCCATCAGGACAACGCTGATGGACCCCGCCAGATCCTGGCGGCTCCGGCTCGGCGGATTCAACCGGAGCAACCCCGCCTCGCTCCCACTCTCACCATCACCGGGAGCATCCTGGACGCTGCGCAGGTTGCTGCTGCCATCCGCAGTTTCATGGCAGACAGCACCCGTCCGATCCTCGCCGTCAGCCCACCCCAAGCTGACTCCTCCGACTCCGACGGGAGCGGGTCAAGCACCAGCGGCGACGACATCAATAACTTGTGGTATACTCCCCTACACCTCATGAAAGCAGGGGATGTCTGTCTCATCCACCCCGCCTTCATCCAGCAGCTCCAGGAGATGGATCCATGGTTAACCGAAGCTGAATCCCTTGAATTGCTTCGGAGAGCGTTCAGAGATGCCAACACCTCTGATGGATTCCACAGGTATTAATAAATCGCCAAGTACTAGTTGATTTATTATCTATCTGGGCACAATTTTTGTTCTTCATATCCTAGAGTGAAAAAGTCAATCTTTTCTACTCCGAGTCTCCGACCTTTGCAAATTGCAATACTAGTAGTAGTACTTCACTTACTTAAGTAAATGGATTCTATTTACAGCGAATGTCTTGACCAGTATGAGTGCTGATGACACGTGTTTGCCACTTGGGATAGGGCCAAGTGGGGTAAAGTAAAAATGTAAAATGGATCCAATAATTTCAAAAGATTAAGATCAACCTGTTTGAGTTCAAGTTTTAGATTTTGGGTTTTAAACTGGACCTTTTCTCCAATATATAAGTAAAAACCCTAGTGTGCCCTTCTTTGTACTACATGATACTTTTGCTTCAGTTATCTTTACATATACTGGCATGAGAACTGTCGCTGAATTATTATATGTTTGTCTTTACATTATGGCATTATGTGGTTTCTTGGATAGTATCATGTCACGTGTAGTAGAACAATGATGTTCTTGGTATCGATAAGATTGACTTGGGTGCTTTATAATTGATATATGATGCTGTCTGAAACTATGTACGTACTTCGCATTACATTCTGAAGTTTGGTCTTGTATTCTTGTCCTTGAAACAGATTGTCTGACATAGTTGAGGAGAACCAAGGGATTATCTATGACGGTCTTCATGTGTTGACAGACGGATCAACTGGGGCTTCTATCATGACGATGAAAATTACTGCAAAGCTTATTCAATTGATCTTTCTTGAATTAGATGGGCAGAATTGGAAGTCATGTCAGGATGTCAAAAAGGAATGTTGCTTTCAAGAGGTTGTCAGGCAATCTGTAGAGGAGCTCATTGATGTTGCACTTTCATTCAGCAACACAAGGTGGTCTGCTCATCATCCATTGCAAATGCTTACCATCTTAGATGCACTTGTCGATGTCCTATGTACCATAAGGGAATTGACTTTCAGCAGTACTGAGTCCATGCATGATGTGGTTGCTCATGTTTTTTACAAGATGGTGGTTGATTTGAGGGGAATGCTTGAGGGGACTACCAGTACCAGTGACATGCATAGCATCCGAGAAAGTGCCATCCATCCAGCAACGGCTCTTCTTGTACGATACCTGGAATTTTTCTGTCGCAACGGGGACATGATGCAGTTTGTACTCGGCACCGAGGATTTCACTATTGAGCTTAGCATGATCTATGCTTGGGTCTCCAAGCTCAGCGAAGATGCAGAAGCAATGTTCCCAGCAAAGGGTCAAAGGTACATATACATCTTGAATAATATGGATTTTGTTTATCAACTGAAGAATCATCCCGGAGGATGCCTTTCCAGTGTAGAACTGCAGACGGGTCTCTGTTCGCTGATCCATCAGTACATACAGAGCTACCTTGACGAATGTTGGGTCCCACTTTTGGGTGTTGATTCTCTCAAGAGATTTCTTGAAGAGTTCTTTACCATCTGTGATAGCCAGATGACATGGAAAGTTCGTACTGTGCACAAGGTGACACTGCGTCGGGAGATTGTGGGATTGATTGTTCCAAATTACGTCAACTTCTTACAGGAAAATTGCAGTTCGCACCGGACTTCCTGGTTGAAGGCCAGATCTGAGAAACCAATGTATACTGCTGTGTGGTTGGAAGAGAAGATCAGTGGATTCTTTGAGACATAACTGCCGGCCAGTAGTCATGAAAGGGCACCACACTTGTACATGGTCAGCGCATTAATCGTGCCACATTAGCATTAGTACAGAGCACGGTTTGTGGTGATCCGGCCGTGCTCATCCCAGGAGCGCTCAGGTGGGTTGTGCCCACCTCGGTGACCTCCCGCACCCCCTCTTCGCCCTATAAATCATCAAATATTCCAAAAATCCTCGGGGTTAACCTAGATCGAAAGTTCCGCCGCCGCAAGTCTCTGTAGCCATGAAAAAACAATTGGGAGCCTGTTCCGGCACCCTACCGGAGGGGAAGATCATCACCGGAAGCCATCTTCATCATCCCTATGGTCTCCATGATGAGAGGAGCGAGTAGTCCACCCTCGGGGCCGAGGGTTTGTACAAGTAGCTATGTGTTTAATCTCTCTCTCTCTCTCTCTCTCTCTCTCTCTCTCTCTCTCTCGTGTTCTTGAGATGTCACGATCTTGATGTATCGCGGGCTTTGTTAATATAGTCGGATCATATGGTGTTTTCCCCTCTCTATCTTATTGTGGATTGAGTTTTACCTTTGAGATTTCGTTTTATCGGATTGAATACTTTTATGGATTTGAGAACACTTGATGTATGTCTTGCTATGAATATTCGTGGTGACAATGGGGTATCATATTGATTCACTTGATATGTGTTTTGGCACTCAACTTGCGGATTCCCGGGGTGACATTGGGGTAATCTATGCATAGGTTTGATGCATGTTCTCGTCTTTGTTTCTCCGGTAGAAATCTTGGGACACTCTTTGAGGTTCTTTGTGTTGGACAGAGTTATGATTCTGAAATTTTTTGATGCATATCGTATAACCAACTCACGGATACCCGCGGTGACATTGGAGTATCTAGGTGACATTAGAGTTGGTTGACGTGTATCATTTGGTGCTATTTGAGTACGAACTCTTAGATAGATCGAACGGAAAGAATAGCTTTGTGTTATTTTAGTATGAACTCTTGAATAGATCGAACGGAAAGAATAGCTTTGAGGTGGTTTCGTACCCCACAAACAATTTCTTCTTATGTTCTCCACTAGATAAGAACTTTGGAGTGATTCTTCATCGCACGTTGAGGGATGGCTATATGATCCAATTATATTAGCATTGTTGAGAGATTGCACTAGCAAAAGTATGGACCCTAGGCCTCATTTTCAAGCATTGCAATATCATTTGTGCTCACTTTTATCGTTTGCTACCTTGCTGGTTTTTTTTTATTTTCAGATTATAAAAATATATTTCTACCATCCATATTACACTTTTATCACCATCTCTTCGCCGAACTAGTGCACCTATACAAATTGTCATTGCATTGGGTGTGTTGGTGACACAAGAGATTTCTTGTATTTGATTGCAGGGTTGTTTGAGAGAGACCATCTTCATCCTATGCCTCCTACGGATTGATAAACCTTAGGTCATCCACTTGAGGGAAAATTCCTACTATCCTACAAAACTCTGCGCTTGGAGGCCCAACACGAGTCTACAAGAATAAAGTTGCATAGTAGACATCATCCCTCCACACTCCGGCCTATGGCTCAAGATCTTCAGTCTTAAGCCGAAGGTGGTCGACGGCAATCTGGCTGATTGCGGCGGGGCCATGGTGAGCAAGCTCAACAAAGCCACATGGCCAAAAGGTACTTTCATCGACACTACCAAGATCTGGCAACAGGAGTGGTTCTACATCACCGAGACCCGCAACGCCAACTGGGCGGCGGCTCCTGCCTTCAGATCCGGACCCCCTATGAGGCTCACCTCATGGAACGAGAAAGGCCTCGAATGGGGGTCCCAGACCGAGGCGAAGATGCTCCAGAAGCGCGTCTCCAATATGATGGAGGGCAACACGGCCTTGACCAATGCGGTTCAGGTGATGCTCTTCCGCCGCCTCCTTCCCTGCCAACTTCGGGCGTCCTCTATGTGGGAATTCAAGCCCGAAGACCCTACGACCGTGCATCACTTCTACGGCACCACACACAATAATATGTAGAAGCTGCTGTTCAAGTCCCAAAAGGAATGGCCGAAGGAGGACGAGGACATCGGGCTTGACGTCGCCAGCCCGACGGGGGAGGTAAGCACACCCTGCTCGAATACTAACCCGAACACTATCCATTACAGTTTGACAACTTACTTCAATCTTCCCTTCTAATCGTAGAACTGGGCGGCCAAAGCGGAACGGATTAACAGTCTGGCTCTGCTCCCCGAAGACCCAAGGACACCACAGTTGTCCAAGATGCTAGTCCTGGCGCCTTACAAGGTGCCCGAAAAGAATCTCAAGAAGAAGAAGACACAGGAGGTCCGAGGTGGCCTCCGCTCAAGTGGTCCTCCGGAAACCAAGTCCGGAGAGACCGATGCCCCGTCGACCCATGAGGGGGACAAAGAGGAAGAGGAAGAGGGAGAGGGAGAGGGGAGCGATTCCCCTCGCCCAAAGAAGAGGGCGACGGTCGAAGATGCCGGGGAGGCTGCCCAAAAGAGGCCAAAGCTAATCCTCCCCGATAGCTCGGACTCCGAAACCGGATCCGTAGCATCCGAGGGTGTCCCTAAGTGGAACGTCAGGTTATGCCCCTGGCCACAACGTATGAATCCGAACACCTTCTACAATTCGCTTGTGTTCTTATCCTTTTAACTTAACCAATCATTTGTTATTTTGATTACAGCCCTCCGTGCACGGTCCCTACCAAGCAGCTATCGGAGGGGAGGTCTCCGCCCACTGACATGGCGGAGAGCGAGACATTGCCACAGTCCCCACCTCCTGCCACCGTGGAGGATGCCGAGGTGTCGTATCAAAGGACGCCTACCAACCAGGGAAAGGCGGGTGGGGCCGACGAGACAATGGCCGAGGCGCATACCTCGGGCACCGAAGACCAGGGAAAAAATTCCCCTCTAGCACATGAAGAGGGGGAGCCCGGCCAATCAGGGGCCCCGCCAAACACTATTCTGGAGCCCACCTGGACACCAGAGCCGACCACAAGGCCCTCTGCCAGAGAGGGGGACAGGGCTCCGTCTCCCGCGCCGCTCTCCAATGAGCCAACGGCGTCTGGGCCACCATATGCCCTGGAGGAAGCACTGCAGAGTGCTTCCATCAAGGAAGAACACTGTACCCTGATGGGTACGGTGATGGAGAAGATTCGGTCCGCCAACTGCAGACTGAACGACGCCTTTGGTACCCTGCTAAGTGGCTTCAAGGTAGGTGATGTAATGCCTTTTTTGTTTTGTATTTGTTAGAAATAATTTAATTATGCCTGCCCCTTATATACACAGTAGCCCCCGAGACTTCGTCTGGTTTGAAAAGAACCAGACAAAGGATCGATAACCGCACTCTCCGGGTGAACAAGTTGTTGTGTCTTTAATGTGACAGGCCTCCATGCTGGTTGTGGCGTCCAATGATGTCTACTACGCAACTTTATTCTTGTAGATACGTGTTGGGCCTCCAAGCGCAGAGTTTTGTAGGACAGTAGAAATTTTCCCTCAAGTGGATGACCTAAGGTTTATCAATCCGTGAGAGGTGTAGGATGAAGATGGTGTCTCTCAAATGACCCTGCAACCAAATACAAGAAATCTCTTGTGTCTCCAACACACCCAATACAATGGAAAATTGTATAGGTGCACTAGTTCGGCGAAGAGATGGTGATAAAAGTGTAATATGGATGGTAGAAATATATTTTTATAATCTGAATAAATAAAAACAGCAAGGTAGCAAATAGTAACGGGCAAAAAACGGTGTTGCAATGCCTGAAAATGAGGCCTAGGGTCCGTACTTTCGCTAGTGCAACCTCTGAACAATGCTAACATAGTTGGATCATATGATTATCCCTCAAAGTGCAATAAAGAATCACTCCCGAGTTCCTATTAGTGGAGAACAAAAGATAGGAATTGTTTGTAGGTCATGAAACCACCTCAAAGCTATTTTTTTTGTTCGATCTATTCAAGAGTTCGTACTAAAATAACACAAAGCTATTTTTTCCTATCGATCTATCCTAGAGTTCGTACTAGAATAACACCAAATCAAATTCATATTCATAGTACTCAATCCACACAAAGAACTATAAAGAGACCCCAAAGTTTCCATCCGAGAAAAACGTGCATCAACCCCTATGCATAGATTACCCCAATATCACCGCGGGAAATCCGCAAGTTGAATGCCATAACACATATCAAGTGAATCAATAAGATACCTCATTGTAAACTGAAGTATTCATATTGCAAGACATATATCATGTGTTCTCATCTCTGAATATTCAATTTGACAAGACAAAACCTTGAAGGGTAAATATTGAATTCATCATAACAAGAGTATAGAGGGGAGAAACATCATATGATTCGACTATATTAACAAAGCCCATGACATAGATCACGAGAGAGAGAGAGAGAGAGAGAGAGAGAGAGAGATCAAACACATAGCTACTGGTACAAACGCTCATCCCCTAGGGTGAACTACTCCCTCCTCATCGTGGTGGCCGCCGGGATGATGAAGATGGCCACCAGAGATGACCCCCCCTTCGGCAGGGTGCCGGAACAGGGTCTAGATTGGTTTTCGCGGATATGGAGACCTTGCACCGGTGGAACTTCTGATCTAGGGCTACCCCGAAGGGTTTTGGAATATTTGTGAATTTATAGGGTGAAGAAGGGGTGCAGGAGGCCACCGAGGTGGGCACAACCCACCTGGGCGCGCCTGGGGGCCCAGGCGTGCCCTAGTGGGTTATGCCCCCCTCGGGGCACCCCCTAGGTGCTTCTTTGGCCCACTGGTGCTCTTCTGGTCCGTAAAAAAATCTCCAAAAAGTTAAGTGGTGTTTGGACTCCGTTTGATATTGATTTCATGCGATGTAAAAAATAAGCAAAAAACAACAACTGGCACTGGGTACTGGGTCAATAGGTTAGTCCCAAAAAATGATATAAAATGACTATAAAATGATTGTAAAACATCCAAGAATGATAATATAACAGCATGGAACAATCAAAAATTATAGATACGTTGGAGATGTATCATCCAACGCCGCGGAGATTTCCAAGTTAAATCAGAAACTCCGAGTCACCGATGAGGAGATCGACCGTGTCAACAAGCGGTTCGAAGAAACGCAAGGCCTATATCATTGAACATTTTAATAGTTCGGATTTAAATTAGTCAGGGGTGACACTGATAACCCACAAGTGTAGGGGATAATTGTATCCTTTTTCGATAAGCAAGATTGTCGAACCCAACGAGGAGCTAAAGGAAGAACAAATATTCTCTCAAGTCCTATCTGCCACTGATACGACTCTACGCACACTTAGTGTTCGCTTTACCTAGAACAAGTATGAAACTAGAAGTACTTTGTAGGTGTGATAGGATAGGTTTGCAAGATAATAAAGAGCACGTAAATATAAACTAGGGGCTGTGTAGATAAAGATGCAATAAAGTAAATATAGCGAGTGAGGAAAAATGGTGGTAGGAGTTGTGAAATTGTCCCTAAGCAATTGACTACTTTACTAGACCGATAGCAAGTTTTATGTGGGAGAGGCATAAGCTAACATACTTTCTCTTCTTGGATCATATGCACTTATGATTGGAACTCTAGCAAGCATCCGCAACTACTAAAGATCATTAAGGTAAAACCCAACCATAGCATTAAAGTATCAAGTTCCCTTTATCCCATACACCACAACCCCTTACTCGGGTTTATGCTTCTGTCACTCAAGCAACCGGCTATAAGAGAATCATGAACGTATTGCAACACCCTACAGCGGGAATCCCTCACGCTTGCACGACACGGAGGGCACAATAGGACAGCAACATAACCAAAAGTAAATTAAACCAATCATAGCAATTTATCAATCACCGATAGGACAACGAAAATCTACTCAGACATCATAGGATGGCAACACATCATTGGATAATAATATGAAGCATAAAGCACCATGTTTAAGTAGAGGGTACAGCGGGTTGCGGGAGAGTGGACCGCTGAATATAGATGGGGGAAGGTGATGGAGATGTTGGTGAAGATTGCGGAGGTGTTGGTGAAGATCGCGATGATGATGATGGCCCTCGGCGGCATTCCGGCGCCACCGGAAGCAAGGGGGAGAGAGCCCCCCTTCTTCTTCTTCTTCCTTGACATTCTCCCTAGATAGGAGAAGGGTTTCCCCTCTAGTCCATGGCCTCTGAGGGAGTCCTGGACTAGGGGGTGTCCGGATAGCCGGACTATCATCATCGGCCGGACTCCAAGACTATGAAGATACAAGATTGAAGACTCCGTCCCGTGTCCGGATGGGACTTTCCTTGGCGTGGAAGGCAAGCTTGGTGATACGGATATGTAGATCTCCTACCATTGTAACCGACTCTGTGTAACCCTAGCCCTCTCCGTGTCTATATAAACCGGAGGGTTTTAGTCCGTAGGACACACAACCATTACAACAATCGTACCATGGGCTAGCTTCTAGGGTTTAGCCTCCTTGATCTCGTGGTAGATCCACTCTTGTACTACCCATATCGTCAATATCAATCAAGCAGGAGTAGGGTTTTACGTCCATCGAGAGGGCCCGAACCTGGGTAAAAACATCGTGTCCCTTGTCTCCTGTTACCATCCGCCTAGACGCATAGTTCGGGACCCCCTACCCGAGATCCGCCGGTTTTGACACCGACATTGGTGCTTTCATTGAGAGTTCCTCTGTGTCGTCACCGATAGGATTGATGGCTTCTTCAAACAACAACGCAGTCCAGGGTGAGACTTTTCTCCCTGGACAGATTTTCGTGTTCGGCGGCTTCGCACCGCGGGCTAATTCACTTGGCCATCTGGAGCAGATCGAAAGCTACGCCCCTGGCCATCAGGTTAGATTTGGAAGCCTAAACTTCACGGCTGACATCCGCGGAGACTTGATCTTCGATGGATTCGAGCCACAGCCGAGCGCACCGCACTGTCACGATGGGCATGATTTAGCTCTACCGCCGGACAGTACCCTGGAGGCCGCACACGAGTCCGCTCTGACCCATAGTTCGGAGCCGACCGCGCAGATCGAGGACAGGTGGCTGGACACCGCCTTGGGGGCTGCAACTTCTACGGCGATGGAGCCGAACACTGACCTTGTCCCTTGCAAAGCTCGTGACTCCGAGGTGCCGGACTCCTTGCCGGACTCCGAACCTACTGCGCCCCTGTTGATCGAATCCGATTGGGCGCCGATCATGGAGTTCACCGCTGCGGACATCTTTCAGCACTCACCCTTTGGCGACATCCTGAATTCGCTAAAGTATCTCTCGTTATCAGGAGAGCCCTGGCCGGACTGCGGTCAAGATGGTTGGGATGCGGACGACGAAGAAATTCAAAGCCCACCCACCACCCACTTTGTAGCCACTGTCGACGATCTAACCGACATGCTAGACTACGACTCCGAAGACATCGACGGTATGGACGATGATGCCGGAGACGACCAAGAACCAGCGCCTACGGGGCACTGGAAGACCACCTCGTCATACGACATATACATGGTGGACATCCCAAAGGATGGGAACGGTGAAGAAACAGCGGAGGCAGATTCCTCTAAGAAACAGCCCAAGCGCCGACGTCAGCGGCGCCGCTCTAAATCTCGCCACAGTAAGAATGGAGATTCCGGCACCGGAGATAACAACACCCCAGAGAGTGCCGAAGACAACCCCCTCCAGCAAGATTCAGCACAGGAGGACGGAGAAGCCAGCCCTCAAGAGAGAGCGGCAGACAAGGAGATAGCGGATGACAATTACATGCCTCCCTCCGGAGACGAGGCAAGCCTCAACGACGACGAATTTGTCGTGCCTGAGGATCCCGTCGAACAAGAGCATTTTAAACGCAGGCTAATCACCACGGCGAACAGCCTAAAGAAAAAGCAGCAACAACTTCGAGCTGATCAAGACCTGCTGGCCGACAGATGGACCGAGGTCCTCGCGGCCGAAGAGTATGAACTCGAACGCCCCTCCAAAAGCTACCCAAAACGCAAGTTGCTCCCCCGACTAGAGGAGGAAGCATACAAACCTTCATCACCAGCGCACAATACGGCAGACCGACCACCTCGTGGCCGCGACAGAGAGGCATCTAGGCCCTCCACCAGAACCGTACTCCGGCACCGCTCGAAAAGCGCGAAGCCACGGGGGAATGCGCCGGACTTGTGAGACGTACTGGAGGACAAGGCAAAACAATCAAGATCTATCTACGGATCATGTGGGCGCCCCACAATCCACGACGACTACCGTCGCGCCGGATACAGCAACTCCGGCCGGGCCGAACACAGCAGACAAAGCTCCCTTGAGCTACGTCGTGATATTGCCTAGCATAGAGGCGCCGCACACCCACTCTGCTTCACAGATGAAGTAATGGATCATCAAATCCCTGAAGGGTTTAAACCCGTAAACATCGAATCCTACGATGGCACAACAGACCCCGCGGTTTGGATCGAAGATTATCTCCTTCATATCCATATGGCCCGCGGTGACGATCTACACGCCATCAAGTATCTCCCACTCAAGCTTAAAGGACTAGCTCGGCATTGGCTTAACAGCTTGCCAGGAGAGTCAATTGGGTGTTGGGAGGACATGGAAGCCACATTTCTCGACAATTTCCAGGGCACATATGTGCGACCACCAGACGCCGATGACCTAAGCCACATAATTCAGCAGCTAGACGAATCGGCCAGACAGTTCTGGATACGGTTCTTAACAAAGAAAAATCAAATCGTCGACTGTCCGGATGTAGAGGCCCTCGCAGCCTTCAAACATAACATCCGCGACGAGTGGCTGGCCCGGCACCTTGGATAGGAAAAGCCGAAATCCATGGCAGCCCTCACATCACTCATGACCCGCTTCTGTGCGGGGGAGGACAGCTGGCTAGCCCGCAGTAACAACCTCAGCGAAAATTCTGGCAGTCCAGACAACAAGGACCGTAATGGCAGGTCGCATCGTAACAAAAACAAACGCCGCGTTAACGGCGATAACACTGAGGATACGGCAGTCAACGCCGGATTCAGAGGCTCTAAACCCGGTCAGTGGAAAAATCCATTTAAAAGAACTACTCCGGGTCCATCCAATTTGGACCGAATACTCGACCGCTCTTGCCAGATACATGGCACCCCCGAAAAGCCAGCTAACCACACCAACAGGGATTGTTGGGTATTCAAGCAGGCAGGCAAGTTAATTACTGAAAACAATGACAAGGGGCTGCATAGCGATGACGAGGAAGAGACCCGGCCGCCGAACAGTAGAGGACAGAAGGGCTTCCCCCCACAAGTGCGGACGGTAAACATGATATATGCAACCCACATTCCCAAGAGGGAGCGGAAGCGTGCACTTAGGGACATATATGCGATGGAGCCAGTCGCCCCGAAGTTCTATCCATGGTCCTCTTGCCCGATCACTTTCGATCGAAGGGACCACCCCACCAGTATCCGCCATGGCGGATTCGCCGCATTTGTTTTAGACCCAATCGTCGATGGATTTCACCTCACTAGAGTCCTGATGGACGGCGGCAGCAGCCTGAACCTGCTTTATCAGGATACAGTGCACAAGATGAGCATAGACCCCTCAAGGATTAAACCTACAAAGACTACCTTCAAAGGCGTCATACCAGGTGTTGAGGCCAATTGTACAGGCTCAGTCACACTGGAAGTGGTCTTCGGATCCCCGGATAATTTCCGAAGCGAGGAGTTAATCTTTGACATAGTCCCGTTCCGCAGTGGCTATCATGCTCTGCTCGGACGAACCACGTTTGCAAAATTCAACGCGGTGCCGCATTATGCATACCTTAAGCTCAAGATGCCAGGCCCTCCTGGAGTCATCACGGTCAACGGAAACACTGAACGCTCCCTCCGAACGGAGGAACACACAGCGGCTCTCGTGGCAGAAGTACAGAGCAGCCTCTTAAGGCAATTTTCGAGTCCGGCCGTTAAACGACCAGACATGGCCAAACGCGCCCGGAGTAACATACATCAAGACCACCTGGCACGATCTGAGCACGCGTAGCAATGCGGCCCCAACCCCAGCCCTTGCATGATTGCAAGACTAGCCCTCCGCGTACATCATTACGCTCTGGAGATACCATGGGCATAGGGGGAGGGGCACGACCACGACAGGCCCAGAGTGCGGCTCAACCACACCAGGGGCTCCCAAGTGTGTCGCTCTTTTTCTTTTCCTTTTTTTATTTATCCACAGGACTCCGTTCACCAGAGACCCTGTCCGGCGGCGAATCTGACGAACTCACAATGCAACAGCCAGGGAAGGACAAAGGCTACGACGAATACTCAGGTGGTCTCCATTATGAGCATTAAATCTGTTTAATACACCATTCCACAGCCTACCCCTGGAGGGGGACATGTCTAATAGTCCAATCCCTTGTTTACCGCACTATTTGTATCGTTCTGCACTAATGGCAGAATTCCTTGAATAAACAATGCATCACTTTTCGCTTATAATTGCATTCCTTTTCTTTACATATATGTTCATTTATGACATCTTGCATCCGTACACTTTGGTACGGCCGAATACACCAGGGGCTTATGTTCCCCGCATTATGGTGTGATAAGTCCGAACACTTTCACAAGTGCGGCACCCCGAACTTATAGCATTATATGCATCGGCTCCGAATCATGTCTTGGGTCAATAGTTGGGTTTGCCCGGCTCCCATGTTTTGGTACCTTACGTTCCATTCTATCGGCTAAGGTAGCACTGGGAGAACCACTGCGATTGCGCCCCGGTTGAGCTGGGCGAGCGCCTCAGTGGAGAAAGCTAAAACTGACCATCATGATAAGGCGAGAGCTGGTCGCTATTCGAGAGGTCTTTTCGAGTCCCTAAAGACTTATGCCGCTTAGAGCGAGGAACCGGCTGTGTCCGGCCCAGGCGTGGATAGCGCCCCGAACTCAGTCTTTCGAACACTAGGGGCTTCACCGAAATTTAAAATTATAGAATTCTATGGCTAAGTGAGAGTGTTCAAGCATTATAAGTCCGGTTGCCTTGTTCGTCGTGTTGAGCGCCTCCCTAGATGGACCCAAAAATGGGAACAAGAGCGCTCAAGTTTTATCCCGAACACCCCAGCACTCGTGGCATGGGGGCTGAAGCCGACGACTTGCCATCTCTCAGATTTGATAAACGGCCGCACATAAGGTAATATTTTAAATTAATAAGCGTTGCTTAGCGCATATGAACAAAGTTTTCAGCGCACAGGATAACACATTGCGAGTCTACTCAAATATTACATCTTTGGGGCACTCATCAGCAATCTTGCGGGCACCCTTCAGGACACTCTTATAATACATTTCGGGCGTACGATACTCCTTGCCCGCCAGCGGCGTGTCCGTCAGAAGCCTCTCAGCATCCAGCCTGCCCCAGTGCACCTTTGCGCGGGCAAGGGCCCGACAGGCACCTTCAATGCAGGCGGAGCGCTTGATGACTTCCACCCAAGGGCACGCATCCACCAGACGCCGCACGAGGCCGAAGTAGCTCCCAGGCATGGCCTCTTCAGGCCACAGCCGGACAATGAGGCCCTTCATGGCCTGCTCGGCTACCTTGTGGAGCTCGACCAGCTGCTTCAGCTGGTTGCTAAGGGGCACCGGATGTCTGGCCTCAGCATACTGAGACCAGAAGACCTTCTCCATTGAGCTCCCCTCCTCGGCCCGGTAGAATGCGGCGGCATTGGACACGCTGCGAGGCAGATCTGCAAACGCTCCTGGAGAGCTCCGAATTCGGGTAAGTAACAGGTAATTCACATTCACATGCTTGCTTTGCATGAAAAATGCCTTACCCGCCGCTATTTTCTTCACCGCCTCAATCTCCTGGAGGGCCTTATGGGCCTCGGCCTTAGCAGCTTTGGCACTCTCAAGAGCCGAGGCAAGCTCGGACTCTCGAGTCTTCGAGTCGCGCTCCAAACTCTCATGCTTTTCCATGAGAGCCTGGAGCTCTTGCCGCACCTCCGCCACCCGCGCCTCCTGCTTCTCTCGCTCCGCTCGTTCCGCGGCCGCATCACGTTCAGCCACGGACACGGCCTCCTTCAGGGTCGCCACCTCGTTCGTGGCCCCTACAGTGCTCACGTTATCCTTGTTATTTCTATTGCAACCAAAATCCTTTTCTGTAAGGTACAAATTTAATACGGTGTTACTCACCCTCTTTGTCCTCGAGCTGCTTCTTGGCAAGGCCGAGCTCGTTCTCGGACCGCTCGAGGTCCTGCTTCAAAGCACCGACCTCCGCAGTCAATGCGGCAGAGGTCAGCAGCGCAGCCTACAATCCCATATTGACATAATTTTTAGAACTCCTGCATATATCTTTTTAGATCCTCAGTCCGGCTTTTCTTTCCGAACACCGAACCGAGCATCAGGGGCTACTGTCTATGCGGTATTACATTACATATTTTAAAACTTCTTACCTCAAATCCTGTTAGAAGGCTGCTGCAGGCTTCGGTCAGCCCGCTCTTGGCGAGCTGAACCTTCTGAATCACCGCACTCATGATAGTGCAGTGTTCTTCCTCGATGGAAGCACCGTTGAGCGCCTCCAACAAGTTGTCCGGCGCCTCCGGTTGGACGGAGGCCGCCGGTGTCACGGTCTTGCCCTTCTTACAAAGGGGCCGCCTGCCGGACTCCGGAACCACTGCGGGTTCCGGTGCGGAGCCGGTACAAAGTCCGGGAGGTTGCCCTGTGGCACCTCCGGAGCCTCCCCCTCCTGGCAGGTCCCCTCCTAGGATCCCACCTCGGCGTCCTCAGCATCACGAGGGGTGGAGGCGGTCGGAATGGAATCCACATCCGATGGAGCCAAGGACCCGCTCGAAGAAGCGGGAAAATCGTCCTCGGCCGGACTACAGGTTGTATGCGGCATTAGAAGGACACTGTGTGGCAAAAAAGAGAAATCATGAATCATTCAGGAATCCGGATACTTACGATCTTGCCGAGGGCTTGGCCCTTGAGGGCCACCCCTCGTCACCGTCGTCGGTGTTGGCAGAGCTGTCCAGAGGAAGGGTCCTTCCCCTCTTGGACCCTTCGGCCTCCCCCGTTGGGGAAGCCTTCCTCTTCCTCTCTCCCCCCTCCTGGGGAGAGTCCTCTTTCTCCTCCTCGTCTTCGGGGGAGGAGTCCGCCTCGGAGCCATCGGACGATGAGTCCAATACCACCTGGCGCCGGGAACTCCTTCGGGTTCCCGTGGCCTTCTTCTTGGCCTTCTTCTCCGGCACCACGTAAAGGGCCGGGACCAGCAGCCCCGTCAAACGGGTGTCCGCTGGGTCTTCGGGAAGGGGAGCCGGACAATCGACCTGTCCGGACGTCCTCTGCCAGCCCTGTTAAAGGCATTGGGAGTTTTAGATCCCGCATAGAGTCAAACTATGAAAGAAATAAGTGTCCCATAAAGGATAGCAAAGCTTACCTCGCCGGTCGGGCGCTTCGTGCTGAATCCGCGATCTTCAGTTGCCGATGCGGGGGCTTCTCCGCCCTTGAACAGCACCCTCCAGGCAGCTTCGTACGTCATGTCGAAGAGCCTGATCAGGGTCCGGTGCTGTGCCGGATCAAACTCCCACAAATTGAAGGCCCATTGTTGGCAGGGGAGAATCCGGCGGACGAGCATGACCTGGATCACGTTGACAAGCTTAAGCTTCTTGTTCACCAGGGTCTGGAGACAGGACTGGAGTCCTGTCAGCTCCTCCGAACTACCCCATAGCAAGCCCTTCTCTTTCTAGGAGGTGAGCAGCATGGGGATACCAGATCTGAACTCGGGGGCCGCTGCCCATTTAGGGTCACGCGGCTCGGTGATGTAGAACCACCCCGCTTGCCACCCCTTGACGGATTCCACAAAGGCGCCCTCGAGCAAAGTGACGTTGGGCATCTTGCCCACCATGGCGCCTCCGCACTCCGCTTGAACGCCCTTCACCACCTTCGGCTTGACGTTAAAGGTCTTTAGCCACAAGCCGAAGTGGGGCCGGATGCTGAGGAAGGCCTCGCACACGACGATAAACGCCGAGATGTTGAGGATGAAGTTTGGCGCCAGATCGTGGAAGTCCAGGCCGTAGTAGTACATGAGCCCCCGGACGAAGGGATGAAGTGGGAAGCCCAGTCCGCGGAGGAAGTGGGGAAGGAATACGACCCTCTCATGAGGCCTGGGGGTGGGGATGAGCTTCCCCTCATTGGGCAGCCGGTGTGCGATGTCGCTGGATAGGTATCCGGCGCTGCGCAGCTTCTCGATGTGCCCCTCCGTAACGGAGGAGGCCATCCACTTGCCTCCCGCTCCAGACATGGCTGGAGAAGGTTGAGACGAGATGTGCGGACTTGGGCGCTGGAGCTCGAGTGCGCGGAGATGGATAAGCAAAGGAGGAAGAAGGCGTAGGTAAAAAAGGTGGATCCTTATCCCCTTATATATGGGCGAATGAAGACTATGCGTCCCCACCAGCCTGGTAAAACTCGCTTATCTCCCAAGCGCCACAATCAATGGCGCGATTGGGTTACCCACGTCCGTATAAGGGGAACACGATCAATGCTTCGACAAGACGTGACAAGGAAATCGCTTTGCTAAACGCGCTGAGGTGGTATAACAAAAAACAATTCAAGTAAAGGCTTGGCAGTGGTGTGATGTCACACTGTGAAATACGTCAGCAGATTGAGCTTGTGTACATATTATTCTCTCTACGGTGGAATGTGGAATTTATTTTGCAGAGCCGGACACTATCCTGGTGTTCACAATCTTCAATGAATTATTCGGAGGAAGAACCCGCCTTGCAATGCCGAACAATATGCGCACCAGACTCATCGTCATCGAACCTGGTTCAGGGGCTACTGAGGGATTCCTGGACTAGGGGGTGTCCGGATAGCCGGACTATCATCATCGGCCGGACTCCAAGACTATGAAGATACAAGATTGAAGACTCCGTCCCGTGTCCGGATGGGACTTTCCTTGGCGTGGAAGGCAAGCTTGGCGATACGGATATGTAGATCTCCTACCATTGTAACCGACTCTGTATAACCCTAGCCCTCTCCGGTGTCTATATAAATCGGAGGGTTTTAGTCCGTAGGACACACAACCATTACAACAATCATACCATAGGCTAGCTTCTAGGGTTTAGCCTCCTTGATCTCGTGGTAGATCCACTCTTGTACTACCCATATCATCAATATCAATAAAGCAGGAGTAGGGTTTTACCTCCATCGAGAGGGCCCGAACCTGGGTAAAAACATCGTGTCCCTTGTCTCCTGTTAGCATCCACCTAGACGCACAGTTCGGGACCCCCTACCCAAGATCCGCCGGTTTTGACACCGACAGCCTCCATGGCTTGGGAGGGGCGAGAGCCCCTCCGAGATTGGATCTGTCTCTTTGTCTCTCTCTATTTCTGCGTTCTCGGATTCGGCCCTCGCACCGTTTCTTTTATATCCGGAGATCCGTAACTCCGATTGGATTGAAACCTTCGCCGAGATATTTTTTCCAAAAATTAGCTTTCTTGCAGCCAAAGAAGGGCATCAACCGCCTTACGAGGGGCCCACGAGGGTCAGGGGCGCGCCTAGTGAAAGTGGGCGCGCGGGCCTGTTGGAAATATGCCCTAGAGGCAATAATAAAATGGTTATTATTATATTTCCTTGTTCATGATAATTGTCTATCGTTCATGCTATAATTGTGTTATCCGGAAATCATAATACATGTGTGAATACATAGACGACAACATGTCCCTAGTGAGCCTCTAGTTGACTAGCTCGTAGATCAATGGATGGTTACGGTTTCCTGACCATGGACATTGGATGTCATTGATAATGGAATCACATCATTGGGAGAATGATGTGATGGACAAGACCCAATCCTAAGAATAGCACAAGATCGTGTAGTTCGTCTGCTAGAGCTTTTCTAATGTCAAGTATCATTTTCTTAGACCATGAGATCGTGCAACTCCCGGATACCGTAGGAGTGCTTTGGGTGTACCAAACGTCACAACGTAAGTGGTTGGCTATAGAGGTACACTACAGGTATCTCCGAAAGTGTCTCTTGGGTTGGCACGAATCGAGACTGGGATTTGTCACTCCGTATGATGGAGAGGTATCTCTGGGCCCACTCGGCAATGCATCATCATCATGGGCTCAATGTGACCAAGTGGTTGGTCACGGGATCATGCATTATGGAACGAGTAAAGTGACTTGCTGGTTACGAGATTGAACAAGGTATTGGGATACCGACGATCGCATCTCGGGCAAGTAACGTACCGATTGACAAAGGGAATTATATACGGGATTACTTGAATCCTCAACATCGTGGTTCATCCGATGAGATCATCATGGAACATGTGGGAGCCAACATGGGTATCTAGGTCCCGCTGTTGGTTATTGGCCGGAGAGTTGTCTCGGTCATGTCTGTATGATTCCCGAACCTGTAGGGTCTACACACTTAAGGTTCGATGACGCTAGGGTTATTAGGAAGACTTGTATGTGCTTACCGAATGTTGTTCGGAGTCCCGGATGAGATCCCGGATGTCAGAGGAGTTCCGGAATGGTCTGGAGGTGAAGATTTATATATGGGAAGTTGTCATACGGTCACCGGAAAAGTTCGTGGGCATATCGGTATTGTACCGGGGCCACCGGAGGGGTTCCGGGGGTCCACCGGGAGGGGCCACCTCTCTTGGAGGGCTTCATGGGCCGTAGAGGAAAGGGAACCAGCCCTTGGAGGGCTGGGCGCATCCCCCCTTGGGCCCATGCGCCTAGGGTTGGGGGGGAAACCCTAGAGGGGGCGCCCCCCTTGCTTGGGGGGCAAGCCCCCTCCCCGTGGCCGCCGCCCCCCTCTAGATATCATCTAGAGGGGGCCGGCCCCCTTCCCCCTTCCCCTATAAATAGACGGGTGAGGGGAGGGCTGCAAAACACACCAAAGGCGCAGCCCCTCCCCTCCCCAACACCTCTCCTCCTTCGTTAAGAGCTTGGCGAAGCCCTGCCGGAGTACTGCCGCTCCATCACCACCACGCCGTCGTGCTGCTGTTGGAGCTCTCTTCCTCAACCTATCCCTCCTCCTTGCTGGATCAAGGCACGGGAGACGTCTCCGCTCCGTATGTGTGTTGAACACGGAGGTGCCGCCCGTTCGGTGCTAGGATCATCGGTGATTTGGATCACGACGAGTACGACTCCATCGACCCCGTTCTCTTGAACGCTTCCACTCGCGATCTACAAGGGTATGTAGATGCACTCCTCTCTCTCGTTACTAGATGACTCCATAGATTCATCTTGGTGATGCGTAGAAATTTTTAAATTTCTGCTACGGTCCCCAACAGTGGCATCATGAGCTAGGTCTATGCATAGTTTCTATGCACGAGTAGAACACAAGATTGTTGTGGGTGTCGATTTTGTCAATTTACTTGCCACTACTAGTCTTATCTTGTTTTGACGACATCGTGGGATGAAGCGGCCCGGACCGACCTTACACGTACGGTTACATGAGACAGGTTCCACCGACTGACATGCACTAGTTGCATAAGGTGGCTAGCGGGTGTCTGTCTCTCCCACTTTAGTCGGATCGGATTCGGTGAAAAGGGTCCTTATGAAGGGTAAATAGAAATTGGCATATCACGTTGTGGTTTTGGCGTAGGTAAGAAACGTTCTTGCTAGAACCCTATTGCAGCCACGTAAAATCATGCAACAACAATTAGAGGACATCTAACTTGTTTTTGCAGCATATGCCTTGTGATGTGATATGACCAAAAGGATGTGATGAATGAAATATATGTGATGTATGAGATTGATCATGTTCTTGTAATAGGAATCACGACTTGCATGTTGATGAGTATGACAACCGGCAGGAGCCATAGGAGTTGTCTTTATTTATTGTATGACCTGCGAGTCATTGAATAACGCCATGTAATTACTTTACTTTATTGCAAAACCGTTAGCCATAGTAGTAGAAGTAATCGTTGGCGTGACAACTTCATGAAGACACGATGACGGAGATCATGATGATGGAGATCATGGTGTCATGCTGGTGACGACGATGATCATGGAGCCCCGAAGATGGAGATCAGAAGGAGCAAAATGATATTGGCCATATCATGTCACTATTTGATTGCATGTGATGTTTATCATGTTTTACATCTTATTTGCTTAGAACGACGATAGCATAAATAAGATGATCCCTCATAATAATTTCAAGAAAGTGTTCCCCCTAACTGTGCGCCGTTGCGAAACTTCGTTGTCTCGAAGCACCACGTGATGATCGGGTGTGATAGATTCTAACGTTCACATACAACAGGTGTAAGCCAGATTTACACATGCAAAACACTTAGGTTGACTTGACGAGCCTAGCATGTACAGACATGGCCTCGGAACACAAGAGACCGAAAGGTCGAACATGAGTCGTATAGAAGATATGATCAACATGAAGATGTCCACCGATGATGACTAGTCCGTCTCATGTGATGATCAGACACGGCTTAGTTGACTCGGATCATGTATCACTTAGATGACTAGAGGGATGTCTATCTGAGTGGGAGTTCATTAAATAATTTGATTAGATGAACTTAATTGTCATGAACTTAGTCTAAAATCTTTGCAATATGTCTTGTAGATCAAATGGCCCACGCTAATGTTGCCCTCAACTTCAACGCGTTCCTAGAGAAAACCAAGCTGAAAGACGATGGTAGCAACTATACAGACTGGGTCCGGAACTTGAGGCTCATCCTCATAGCTGCCAAAAAAGTATATGTCCTAGATGCACCGCTAGGAGAAGCACCCGTTTTCCCAGCAACTCAAGACGTTATGAATGCCGGGCAGTCGCGTAGTGATGATTACTCCCTGATTCAGTGTGGCAGGCTTTACAGCTTAGAACCAGGGCTCCAAAAGCGTTTTGAGCAGCATGGAGCATATGAGATGTTCCAAGAGCTGAAAATGGTTTTCCAAGCTCATGCCCGGGTCGAGAGATATGAAGTCTCTGACAAGTTCTACAGTTGTAAGATGGAGGAGAATGGTTCTGTCAGCGAGCACATACTCAAAATGTCTGGGTCGCACAACCGCTTGTCTTAGCGGGAGTTAATCTCCCAGATGACGCGGTCATTGACAGAATCCTCCAGTCGATCCCACCTAGCTACAAGAGCTTTGTGATGAACTACAATATGCAGGGGATGGTGAAAACCATTCCTGAGGTATTTTCAATGCTGAAATCAGCGGAGGTGGAGATCAAAAAGGAACATCAAGTGTTGATGGTCAATAAAACCACTAGTTTCAAGAAAGGCAAGGGTAAGAAGAACTTCAAGAAGGACGGCAAGGGAGTTGCCGCGCCCTGTAAGCCAGTTGCCGGGAAGAAGCCAAAGCATGGACCCAAACCTGAGACTGAGTGCTTTTATTGCAAGGGAAGCAGACACTGGAAGCGGAACTGCCCCAAGTACTTAGCAGACAAGAAGGCCGACAACACCAAAGGTATATGTGATATACATGTAATTGATGTGTACCTTACCAGTACTCGTAGTAGCTCCTGGGTATTTGATACCGGTGCGGTTGCTCATATTTGTAACTCAAAACAGGAGCTGCGGAATAAGCGGAGACTGGAAAAGGACGAGGTGACGATGTGCGTCGGGAATGGTTCCAAGGTCGATGTGATCGCCTTCGGCACGCTACCTCTACATTTACCTATGGGATTAGTTTTAAACCTCAATAATTGTTATTTAGTGCTAGCTTTGAGCATGAACATTGTATCTGGATCTCGTTTAATACGAGATGGCTACTCATTTAAATCCGAGAATAATGGTTGTTCTATTTATATGAGAGATATGTTTTATGGCCATGCCCCGCTGGTCAATGGTTTATTCTTAATGAATCTCGAACGTGATGTTACACATATTCATAGTGTGAATACCAAAAGATGTAAGGTTGATAACGATAGTCCCACATACTTGTGGCATTGCCGCCTTGGTCACATTGGTGTCAAACGCATGAAGAAGCTCCATGCTGATGGACTTTTGGAGTCTCTTGATTACGAATCATTTGACACATGCGAACCATGCCTCATGGGCAAAATGACAAGACTCCGTTCTCCGGAACAATGGAGCGAGCAACCAACTTATTGGAAATCATACATACTGATGTATGCGGTCCAATGAGCGCTGAGGCTCGTGGAGGCTATCGTTATGTTCTCACTATCACTGATGACTTAAGAAGATATGGGTATGTCTACTTGATGAAACACAAGTCTAAGACCTTTTAAAAGTTCAAGGAATTTCATAATCAGGTAGAGAATCAACGTGATCGAAAAATAAAGTTCTTACGATCAGATCGTTGGGGAGAATATTTAAGTCACGAATTTGGTACGCACTTAAGGAAATGTGGAATAGTTTCACAGCTCACGCCGCCTGGAACACCTCAGCGTAACGGTGTGTCCGAACGTCGTAATCGCACTCTATTGTATATGGTGCGATCTATGATGTCACTCACCGATTTACCGCTATCATTTTGGGGATACGCTCTAGAGACAGCTACATTCACTTTAAATAGGGCACCATCTAAATCCGTTGAGACGACACCGTATGAATTATGGTTTGGTAAGAAACCTAAGCTGTCGTTTCTAAAAAGTTTGGGGATGCGATGCTTATGTCAAGAAACTTCAACCTGAAAAGCTCGAACCCAAGTCGAAAAAATGTGTCTTCATAGGATACCCTAAGGAAACCATTGGGTATACCTTCTACCTTAGATCCAAAGGCAAGATCTTTGTTGCCAAGAACGGGTCCTTTCTGGAGAAAGAGTTTCTCTCAAAAGAAATAAGTGGGAGGAATGTACAACTCGATGAAGTACTGCCTCTTGAACCGGAAGGTAGCGCATCTCAGGAAGATGTTCCTGTGGTGCCTGCACGGACTAGAGAGGAAGTTAATGATGATGATCAAGGTACTTCAGATCAAGTTGCTACTGAACTTCGTAGGTCCACAAGGACACGTTCCACACCGGAATGGTATGGCAACCCTGTCTTGGAAATCATGTTGTTAGACAACGGTGAACCTTCGAACTATGAAGAAGCGATGGCGGGCCCAGATTCCAACAAATGGCTTGAAGCCATGCAATCCGAGATAGGATCCATGTATGAAAACAAAGTATGGACTTTGACAGACTTGCCCAATGATCGGCGAACGATAGAAAATAAATGGATCTTTAAGAAGAAGACGGACGTGGATGGTAATGTTACCATCTATAAAGCTCGACTTGTCGCTAAGGGTTATTGAAAAGTTCAAGGGGTTGACTACGATGAGACCTTCTCACCCGTGGCGAAGCTGAAGTCTGTCCGAATCATGTTAGCAATTGCCGCATTCTACGATTATGAGATATGGCAAATGGACGTCAAAACGGCATTCCTTAACGGCTTCCTTACGGAAGAATTGTATATGATGCAGCCAGAAGGTTTGGTCAATCCTAAGAATGCTAACAAGGTATGCAAGCTCCAGCGCTCCATCTATGGGCTGGTGCAAGCATCTCGGAGTAGGAACATTCGCTTTGATGAAATGATCAAAGCGTTTGGGTTTATGCAGACTTATGGAGAAGCCTGCGTTTACAAGAAAGTGAGTGGGAGCTCTGTAGCATTTCTCATATTATATGTGGACGACATACTTTTGATGGGAAATGATATAGAACTTTTGGACAGCATTAAGGCCTACTTGAATAAGTGTTTTTCAATGAAGGACCTTGGAGAAGCTGCTTACATATTAGGCATCAAGATCTATAGAGATAGATCGAGATGCCTCATAGGTCTTTCACAAAGCACATACCTTGATAAGATATTGAAGAAGTTCAATATGGATCAGTCCAAGAAGGGGTTCTTGCCTGTCTTGCAAGGTGTGAAATTGAGCTCGACTCAATGCCCGACCACGTCGGAAGATAGAGAAAAGATGAGTGTCATCCCCTATGCCTTGGCCATAGGGTCTATTATGTATGCCATGCTGTGTACCAGACTTGATGTAAACCTTGCCATAAGTTTGGTAGGAAGGTACCAAAGTAATCCCGGCATGGAACACTGGACAGCGGTCAAGAATATCCTGAAGTACCTGAAAAGGACTAAGGATATGTTTCTCGTTTATGGAGGTGATGAAGAGCTCGTGGTAAAGGGTTACGTCGACGCTAGCTTCGACACAGATCTGGATGACTCTAAGTCACAAACCGGATACGTGTATATTTTGAATGGTGGGGCAGTAAGCTGGTGCAGTTGCAAGCAAAGCGTCGTGGCGGGATCTACATGTGAAGCGGAATACATGGCAGCCTCGGAGGCAGCACATGAAGCAATCTGGATGAAGGAGTTCATTACCGACCTAGGAGTTATTCCCAATGCGTCGGGGCCGATGACTCTCTTCTGTGACAACACTGGAGCCATTGCCCTTGCCAAGGAGCCCAGGTTTCACAAGAAGACTAGGCACATCAAGCGTCGCTTCAACTCCATTCGTGAAAATGTTCAAGATGGAGACATAGATATTTGCAAAGTACATACGGATCTGAATGTCGCAGATCCGTTGACTAAACCTCTTCCGCGAGCAAAACATGATCAACATCAGAACTCTATGGGTGTTCGATTCATCACAATGTAACTAGGTTATTGACTCTAGTGCAAGTGGGAGACTATTGGAAATATGCCCTAGAGGCAATAATAAAATGGTTATTATTATATTTCCTTGTTCATGATAATTGTCTATCGTTCATGCTATAATTGTGTTATCTGGAAATCGTAATACATGTGTGAATACATAGACCACAACATGTCCCTACTGAGCCTCTAGTTGACTAGCTCATTGATCAATGGATGGTTACGATTTCCTGACCATGGACATTGGATGTCATTGATAATGGGATCCATCATTGGGAGAATGATGTGATGGACAAGACCCAATCCTAAGCATAGCACAAGATCGTGTAGTTCGTCTACTAGAGATTTTCTAATGTCAAGTATCATTTCCTTAGATCATGAGATCATGCAACTCCCGGATACCATAGGAGTGCTTTGGGTGTACCAAATGTCACAACGTAACTAGGTGGCTATAAAGGTACACTGCAGGTATCTCCGAAAGTGTCTCTTGGGTTGGCATGAATCGAGACAGGGATTTGTCACTCCGTATGATGGAGAGGTATCTCTGGGCCCACTCAGTAATGCATCATCATAATGAGCTCAATGTAACCAAGTGGTTGGTCACAGGATCATACATTATGGAACAAGTAAAGTGACTTGCCGGTAACGAGATTGAACGAGGTATTGGGATACCGATGATCGCATCTCGGGCAAGTAACGTACTGATACGTCTACAACGTATCTATAATTTTTGATTGCTCCATGCTACTTTATCTACTGTTTTGGACTATATTGGGCTTTATTTTACACTTTTATATTACTTTTGGGACTAACCTATTAACCGGAGGCCCAGCCCAGAATTGCTATTTTTTTGCCTTTTTCAGTATTTCAAAGAAACAGAATATCAAACGGAGTCCAAACGGAATGAAACCTTCGGGATCGTGATTTTCCAACCGAACGTAACCCAGGAGACTTGGACCCTACTCCAAGCAGTGCCTGAGGAGGTCACGAGGGTGTAGGGCGTGCCCCCCTAGGCGCGCCCCTACCTTGTGGGCCCCTCGGAGCTCCACCGACGTACTCCTTCCTCCTATATATACCTACGTATCCCCGAACGATCAGAACAGGAGCCAAAAACCTAATTCCACCGCCGCAACCTTCTGTATCCATGAGATCCCATCTTGGGGCCTGTTCCAGAGCTCCGCCGGAGGGGGCATCCACCATGGAGGGCTTCTACATCATCACCATAGCCCCTTCGATGAAGTGTGAGTAGTTTACTTCAGACCTTCGGGTCCATAGCTAGTAGCTAGATGGCTTCTTCTCTCTTTTTGGATCTCGATACAATGTTCTCCCCCTCTCTCGTGGAGATCTATTCGATGTAATCTTCTTTTTGCAGTGTGTTTGTTGAGACCGATGAATTGTGGGTTTATGATCCAGTATTATCTATGGAAAATATTTGATTCTTCTCTGAATTCTTTTATGTATGATTGAGTTATCTTTGCAAGTCTCTTCAAATTATCTTTTTGGTTTGGCCAACTAGATTGGTAGTTCTTGCAATGGGAGAAGTGCTTAGCTTTGGGTTCAATCTTGCGGTGTCCTTACTCAGTGACAGAAAGAGTTGCAAGGCACGTATTGTATTGTTGCCATCGAGGATAACAAGATGGGGTTTTCATCATATTGCATGAATTTATCCCTCTACATCATGTCATCTTGCTTACGGCGTTACTTTGTTTTTACTTAATACTCTAGATGCATGCTGGATAGCGGGCGATGAGTGGAGTAATAGTAGTAGATGCAGAATCGTTTCGATCTACTTGTTTTGGACGTGATGCCTATATACATGATCATTGCCTAGATATACTCATAACTATGCTCAATTCTGTCAATTGCTTAACAGTAATTTGTTCACCCACCGTAGAATACTTATGCTCTTGAGAGAAGCCACTAGTGAAACCTATGGCCCCCGGGTCTATTCTCATCATATCAATCTATATCACTTTATTTACTTGCTTTGTTTTTACTTTGCCTTCACTTTTTACTTTGCATCTATCTATCAAAAATACCAAAAATATTATCTCTATCAGATCTCACTCTCGTAAGTGATCGTGAAGGGATTGACAACCCCTAAGCGTTGGTTGCGAGTTGCTATCGTTTTGTGTAGGTACAAGGGACTTGTGCGTGGTCTCCTACTGGATTGATACCTTGGTTCTCAAAAACTGAGGGAAATACTTACGCTACTTTACTTCATCAACCTCTCCTCTTCGGGGAAATCCAACACAGTGCTGAAGAGGTAGCAAGAAGAATTTCTGGCACCGTTGGCGGGGAGGCTCACACAAGCAAGTCAACCATACCAAGTACCCATCACAATCCCTATCTCTCGCATTACATTATTTGTCATTTGCCTCTTGTTTTCCTCTCCCCCACTTCACCCTTGCCGTTTGCCTTGCCCTCTCTTTCCCAATCTCCTCCTCTCTTTCCCGTTTGCCTTTTTCCCTTTTGCCTTTCTGCTTGCTCGTGTGTTAGTTTGCTTGTCATCATGACTAGTTTCATATCGTCTCCACTATCTCCCGAGAATGAGGTCTTAAATTTTAAACAAAGGAGGGAGAAAATCTAAAAGATGGTTGGTATAGAATTTGCAATGCTCAAAATAAATCTACCAGGAAGCAATCTACCTTAGTTCTTCTTGGCAATTTTTACATAGGTGATGATCCTTGGTATAGATATATCCTTGATACCATTACCGGAGGGAATTTTTTGGGTAGCCATACTTTTGATTCTTATAATGCTTTAATAGATATATTTGGCTCACCGCCCCTTTTGATTAATGGAACTACATTAACTTTGGAGCATGTTATGCAAAGGCTTGAAGCTATTGAAAATAAAGTTGCTACCATTGAATCAATTGAAAATCTTGACAAAAAGATCCACAATCAAATTACCCAATATGGATCTAAGGTAGGAATGACTTTGAAAAATATTAAAGAAAAAGAACCCCTTGTTAACGAAAAATAAAATCTAGATTCCACAAGAATCGATAAACTTGAGGGTATCATTACCAACTTGGGAACCACTTTTTCTTCCGTTCAAAACACTCCAAGTTCCTCTACTAAAAATACTAAGCTTATTTATGTTCCTAAGAATAAGGGTGAGTCATCTAGTAAGGAAACTGCGGATCTTAAATCTATAAGTGTTCATCCCAATCTTTTTACCATCATTAAGGAACAATTTGCTATAGATGAATTCTTTGATCTTTTGCCCGAAAATTTGTCAATCACTAGGAAGAAAGAAAATTCTAAAGGTGGTAAATGCCTCATTGAAGAATTGCCTACCAAAGATGGCAATACCTAGATCTATCCTTGCTTTTATGCCTAGCTAAGGGCGTGAAACGATGGCGCTTGTTGGGAGGCAACCCAATTTTATTTTGTTTTTTTGTTTTTGCTTATTTTTAGGAATAAATAATCCATCTACCATCTGTTTGGATGTGTTTTTATGTTTTAATTAGTGTTTGTGCCAAGTAGGACCTATAGGATAACCTACGATGATAGTTGATTTGATTCTGCTGAAAAACAGAAACTTTGCGCACATGAATTTAGTTATGATAAATCACAGGAACATGCTTTTGCGTCGATTATTTTTGCTTCTGATCAATAAACAAATTTTCCAGGACTTCCTATTTTGGTAGAATTTTTAGAGTTCCAGAAGTTTGCCTTAGTTACAGATTGCTACAGACTGTTCTGTTTTTGACAGATTCTGTTTTTCGTGTGTTGTTTGCTTATTTCAATGCATCTATGGCTAGTAATTCAGTCTATGAACCATAATGATGTTGGAATACAGTAGGTTTAACACCAATATAAATAAATAATGAGTTCATTACAGTATCTTGAAGTAGTCTTTTGTTTTCTTTCTCTAACGGAGCTCACGAGATTTCTGTTGAGTTTTGTGTTGTGAAGTTTTCAAGTTTTGGGTGAATTCTTTTGATGGATTATGGAACAAGGAGTGGCAAGAGCCTAAGCTTGGGGATTCCCATGGCACCCCCAAGATAATCCAACGACACCAAAAAGTCAAAGCTTGTGGATGCCCCGGAAGGCATCCCCTCTTTCGTCCACTTCCATCGTTAATTTACTTGGAGCTATATTTTTATTCACCAACATGATATGTGTTTTGCTTGGAGCGTCTTGTATTATTTGTGTCTTTGCTTGTTGGTCTACAACAATCATCATTGCTGTACACATCTTTTGAGAGAGCCATACATGAATTGGAATTTGTTAGAATACTCTATGTGCTTCACTTATATCTTTTGAGCTTGATAGTTTTGCTCATAGTGCTTCACTTATATCTTTTGAGCGTGATAATTTTTGCTCTAGTACTTCACTTAGATCTTTTAGAGCACGGTGGTGGATTTTTTTAAAGAAACTATTTGATCTCTCATGCTTCACTTATATTATTTTGAGAGTCTTTAATAGCATGGTAATTCACTTAATGTTAATATACTTGGTGTTCAAGATATGTGAAACTTTCTTTTGAGTGCGTTGAATACTAAGATAAGTTTGATGCTTGATAATTGTTTTGAGATATGAAGATGGTGATATTTGAGTCATGCTAGTTAAAGTAGTTGTGAATTCAAAGAATACTTGTGTTGAAGTTTGTGATTCCCGTAGCATGCACGTATGGTGAACCGTTATGTGATGAACTCGGAGCATGATTTATTTATTGATTGTCTTCCTTATGAGTGGCGGTCGGGGACGAGCGATGGTCTTTTCCTACCAATCTATCCCCCTAGGAGCATGCGCGTAATACTTTGCTTTGATAACTTCTAGATTTTTGCAATAAGTATATGAGTTCTTTATGACTAATGTTGAGTCCATGGATTATACGCACTTTTTCCCATCCTTCCACCTTTGCTAGCCTCTCTAATACCGCGCACTTTTCGCCGGTATCATACACCCACCATATACCTTCCTCAAAACAGCCACCATACCTACCTATCATGGCATTTCCATAGCCATTCCGAGATATATTGCCATGCAACTTTCCACCGTTCCGTTTATTATGACACGCTCCATCATTGTCATATTGCTAGCATGATCATGTAGTTGACATTGTATTTGTGGCAAAGCCACCGTTCATAATTCTTTCATACATGTCACTCATGATTCATTGCATATCCCGGTACACCGCCGGAGGCATTCATATAGAGTCATACTTTGTTCTAAGTATCGAGTTGTAATTGTTGAGTTGTAAGAAAAATAAAAGTGTGATGATCATCATTATTAGAGCATTGTCCCAAGTGAGGAAAGGATGATGGAGACTATGATTCCCCCATAAGTCGGGATGAGACTCCGGACTTTACAAAAAAAGAGGCCATAAAAAAGAGAAGAGAAAGGCCCAAATAAAAAAATGAGAGAAAAAGAGAGAAGGGACAATGCTACTATCCTTTTACCACACTTGTGCTTCAAAGTAGCACCAAGATCTTCATGATAGAGAGTCTCTCATTTTGTCACTTTCATATACTAGTGGGAATTTTTCATTATAGAACTTGGCTTGTATATTCCAATGATGGGCTTCCTCAAAATGCCCTAGGTCTTCGTGAGCAAGCAAGTTGATGCACACCCACTTAGTTTCTTTTATAGAGCTTTCATATACTTATAGCTCTAGTGCATCCGTTGCATGGCAATCCCTACTCACTCACATTGATATCTATTGATGGGCATCTCCATAGCCCGTTGATACGCCTAGTTGATGTGAGACTATCTTCCCTCTTTTTGTCTTCTCCACAACCACCCTTCTATTCCACCTATAGTGCTATATCCATGGCTCACGCTCATGTATTGCATGAAGATTGAAAAAGTTTTGAGAATGTCATAAGTATGAAACAATTTCTTGGCTTGTCATCGGGGTTGTGCATGATTTAAATATTTTGTGTGGGGAATATGGAGCATAGCCAGACTATATAAATTTGTAGGGATAACTTTCTTTTGCCATGTTATTTTGAGAAGACATGATTGCTTTGATTAGTATGCTTGAAGTATTATTATATTTGTGTCAATATGAACTTTTGTCTTGAATCTTTCGGATCTGAATATTCATATCACAATTAATAAGATTTACATTGAAATTATGCCAAAGTATCACTCTGCATCAAAAATTCTTTTTTTATCGTTTACCTACTCGAGGACGAGCAGGAATTAAGCTTGGGGATGCCTGATACGTCTCCAACGTATCTATAATTTTTGATTGCTCCATGCTACTTTATGTACTGTTTTGGACTATATTGGGCTTTATTTTTCCACTTTTATATTACTTTTGGGACTAACCTATTAACCGGAGGCCCAGCCCAGAATTGCTGTTTTTTTGCCTTTTTCAGTATTTCGAAGAAACAGAATATCAAACGGAGTCCAAACGGAATGAAACCTTCGGGGTCGTGATTTTCCAACCGAACGTGACCCAGGAGACTTGGACCCTACTCCAAGCAGTGCCCAAGGAGGTCACGAGGGTGGAGGGTGCGCCCCCCTGGGGGCGCCCCCTACCTCATGGGCCCCTCGGAGCTCCACCGACGTACTCCTTCCTCCTATATATACCTACGTATCCCTGAACGATCAGAACAGGAGCCAAAAACCTAATTCCACCGTCGCAACCTTCTGTATCCACGAGATACCATCTTGGGGCCTATTCTGGAGCTCCGCTGGAGGGGGCATCCACCATGGAGGGCTTCTACATCATCACCATAGCCCCTCCGATGAAGTGTGAGTAGTTTACTTCATACCTTCGGGTCCATAGCTAGTAGCTAGTGTCTTCTTCTCTCTTTTTGGATCTCAATACAATGTTCTCCCCCTCTCTCATGGAGATCTATTCGATGTAATCTTGTTTTTGCGGTGTGTTTGTTGAGACCGATGAATCGTGGGTTTATGATCCAGTATTATCTATGGAAAATATTTGATTCTTCTCTGAATTCTTTTATGTATGATTGAGTTATCTTTGCAAGTCTCTTCGAATTATCTTTTTGGTTTGGCCAACTAGATTGGTAGTTCTTGCAATGGGAGAAGTGCTTGGCTTTGGGTTCAATCTTGCTGTGTCCTTACTCAGTGACAGAAAGAGTTGCAAGGTACGTATTGTATTGTATCCATCGAGGATAACAAGATGGGTTTTTTATCATATTGCATGAATTTATGCCTCTACACCATGTCATCTTGCATACGGCGTTACTCTGTTTTTACTTAATACTCTAGATGCATGCTGGATAGCGGTCGATGAGTGGAGTAATAGTAGTAGATGCAGAATCATTTCGATCTACTTGTTTTGGACGTGATGCCTATATACATGATCATTGCCTAGATATACTCATAACTATGCTCTCTGTCAATTGCTTAACAGTAATTTGTTCACCCACCGTAGAATACTTATGCTCTTGAGAGAAGCCACTAGTGAAACCTATGGCCCCCGGGTCAATTATCATTATATCAATCTATATCACTTTATTTACTTGCTTTGTTTTTACTTTGCCTTTACTTTTTACTTTGCATCTATCTATCAAAAATACCAAAAATATTATCTCTATCAGATCTCACTCTCGTAAGTGACCGTGAAGGGATTGACAACCCCTAAGCGTTGGTTGCGAGTTGCTATCGTTTTGTGTAGGTACGAGGGACTTGTGCGTGGTCTCCTACTGGATTGATACCTTGGTTCTCAAAAACTAAGGGAAATACTTACGCTACTTTACTGCATCATCCTCTCCACTTCGGGGAAATCGAACGCAGTGCTCGAGAGGTAGCACGTACTGATTGACAAAGGGAATTGTATACGGGATTACATGAATCCTCGACATCGTGGTTCATCCGATGAGATCATCATGGAACATGTGGGAGCCAACATGGGTATCCTGGTCCCGCTGTTGGTTATTGGCCGGAGAGCTGTATCGGTCATGTCTGCATGATTCCCGAACCCGTAGGGTCTACACACTTAAGGTTTGATGACGCTAGGGTTATTAGGAAGACTTGTATGTGATTACCGAATGTTATTCGGAGTCCCGGATGAGATCGCGGATGTTACGAGGAGTTCCGGAATGGTCTGGAGGTGACAATTTATATATGGGAAGTTGTCATACGGTCACCGAAAAAGTTCGGGGGCATATCGGTATTGTACCGAGGCCACCGGAGGGGTTCCGGGGGTCCACCGGGAGGGGCCACCTCTCTCGGAGGGCCTCATGGGCCGTAGAGGAAAGGGAACCAGCCCTTGGAGGGCTGGGCACATCCCCCCTTGGGCCCATGCGCCTAGGGTTGGGGGGGAAACCCTAGAGGGGGCGCCCCCCTTGCTTGGGGGGCAAGCCCCCTCCCTTTGGCCGCCCCCCCTCTAGATCTCATCTAGAGGGGGCCGGCCCCCTTCCCCCTTCCCCTATAAATAGAGGGGCGATGGGAGGGCTGCAGAACACACCAAAGGCGCAGCCCCTCCCCTCCCCAACACCTCTCCTCCTCCGTTAAGAGCTTGGCGAAGCCCCGCCGGAGTACTGCCGCTCCATCACCACCACACCGTCGTGCTGCTATTGGAGCTCTCTTCCTCAGCCTCTCCCTCCTCCTTGCTGGATCAAGGCACGGGGGATGTCTCCGCTCCGTACGTGTGTTGAACGCGGAGGTGTCGTCCGTTCGGCGCTAGGATCATCGGTGATTTGGATCACGACGAGTACGACTCCATCGACCCCGTTCTCTTGAACGCTTCCGCTCGCGATCTACAAGGGTATGTAGATGCACTCCTCTCTCTCTCGTTGCTAGATCACTCCATAGATTGATCTTGGTGATGCGTAGAAAATTTTAAATTTCTGCTACGATCCCCAGCAGGGCCACCCTCGTGGCCACCTCAGGCACCGTCTCGCATTGATTTTACTTCCCAACAATCATAAATATTCCAAAAATAAGCTCCGTCCGTTTCTATCCTGTTTGGACTCCGTTTGATAATGGGTTTCTACGAAACATAAAACATGCAACAAACAAGAACTGGCACTGGGCACTGGATCGATATGTTAGTCCCAAAAATAATATAAAAAGTTGCCAAAGGTATATGAAAGTTGAATAATATTGGCATGGAAAAATCAAAAATTATAGATACGACGGAGACGTATCAGCATCCTCAAGCTTAATTCCTACTCGTCCTCGAGTAGGTAAATGATAAAAAAGACAATTTTTTGATGTGGAATGCTACCTAGCATAATCTTGATCATGTAATCTAATCATGGCATGAATATTAAGACACGAGTGATTCAAAGCAATAGTCTATCATTTGACATAAAAACAATAATACTTACGGCATCCCAACAAACAATCATGTCTTTCGAAATATCAATGCTTCCAGAACATTATCCCTACAAAATCATATAGTCTTGTATGCTCCCTTTTCTTAACACAAGGTACCCCTCATGCCTATCACGGTGTCAGCCAAGCAATTGTTTCAACTTTAGTATTCTCAAACTTTTTCAACTCTCACGCAATACATGAGCGTGAGCCATGGATATAACACTATGGGTGGAATAGAATATGATGTTGGAGGTTATGTGGAGAAGACAAAAAGGGAGAAAGTCTCACATCGACGCGGCTAATCAATGGGCTATGGAGATGCCCATGAATTAATGTCAATGCAAGGAGTAGGGATTGCCATGCAACGGATGCACTAGAGCTATAAGTATATGAAAGCTCAAATTGAATACTAAGTTGGTGTGCATCCAACTTGCTTGCTCATGAAGACCTAGGGATTTGAGGAAGCCCATCGTTGGAATGTACAAGCCAAGTTCTATAATGAAAAATCCCACTAGTATATGAAAGTGACAATATAGGAGACTCTCTGTATGAAGAACATGGTGCTACTTTGAAGCACAGGTGTGGTAAAAGGATAGTAACATTGCCCCTTTTTTGGATGGGCTTCTTTGGCCCCTTTTTTTATTTAGGCTTCTTTGGCCTCTCCTTTTTTATGGGGCAATGCTCTATAATGATGATCATCACACTTTTATTTACTTACAACTCAATATTACAACTCGATACTAGAACAAAGATATGACTCTATATGAATGCTTCCAGCGGTGTACCGGGATGTGCAATGATCTAGCATAGCAATGACATAAAAAAATGGACAAGCCATGAAAACATCATGCTAGCTATCTTACGATCATGCAAAAGCAATATGACAATAAATGCTCAAGTCATGTATATGATGATGATGGAGGTTGCATGGCAATATATCTCGGAATGGCTATGGAAATGCCATGATAGGTGGGTATGGTGGCTGTTTTGAGGAAGATATAAGGAGGCTTATGGGTGATAGAGCGTATTGTATCATGGGGTTTGGATGCACCGGCGAAGTTTTCACCAACTCTTGAGGTGAGAAAAGGGCAATGCACGATACCGAAGAGGCTAGCAATGATGGAAGGGTGAGAGTGCGTATAATCCATGGACTCAACATTAGTCATAAAGAACTCACATACTTATTGCGAAAATTTATTAGCCATCGAAACAAAGTACTACAAACATGCTCCTAGGGGGGAGGTTGGTAGGAGTTAACCATCGCGCCCCCCCCGACCTTCACGCAAAGCTAAACAATCAAAATACAATGCACCAATTTGGTTACATAGTTAGTAGACCATACGTGCATGCTTCGGGAATCACAAACCTTGACACCAATATCCTTACTAAACACAACCATCTCCTAGTACCTCCCACATATTATCATCTCTATATTGCAAGGAATCAAACATATCATATTCAGTGATCCACAAGTTTTATGTAGGATTTTATGACTAACCATGTGAATGACCAATTCCTGTCATCTCTCTAAATTGATATAAGTGAAGCAAGAGAGTTTAATTATTTCTACAAAAGATATGCCCACGCTCTAAAAAATATAAGTGAAGCAAAAGAGCATTCTACAAATGGCGGTTTTCTATGTGAAGAGAAACAGGCAATCCAAACTTCAAATGATCTAAGTGAAGCACATGAAGCATTCTATAAAGCCATACTCAAAAGATTTAAGTGAAGTGCAATGAGCATTATATAAATCAACCAAGGACTATCTCATACCAGCATGGTGCATAAAATAAAAGTGAAAACTAAATGCAAAAGGACGCTCCAAGACTTGCACATATCGCATGAACGAAACGAATCCGAAAACATACCGATACTTGTTGAAGAAAGAGGGGATGCCTTCCGGGGCATCCCCAAGCTTAGACGCTTGAGTCTCCTTGAATATTTACTTGGGGTGCCTTGGGCATCCCCAAGCTTGAGCTCTTGCCTCTCTTCCTTTTCCTCATATCGAGACCTCCTCAATCAAACACTTCATCCACACAAAACTTCAACAGAAAACTTGGTAAGATCCGTTAGTATAATAAAGCAAATCACTACTCTAGGTACTGTTGCAAACCAATTCATATTTTGTTTTTGCATTGTGTCTACTATAATATAGCTTTTTCATGGCTTAATCCACTGATAGGAATTGATAGTTTCACCAAAACAAGCAAACTATGGATCAAAAACAGAATCTGTCAAAAACAGAACAGTCTGTAGAAATCTAAACATTCACCATACTTATGGTACTCCACAAATTCTACCAAAATTATGAAAAAAAACAATTTGTACAGAAAGACAATTCAAAAAGAATCAGAACCATTTGACGTTCCAGTAAAAAAATGTAAAATCGCGCACTACAGCCAAAGTTTCTGTTCTGCACCGTACAAACCAACATGCATTGTAAACATCCTAAAGGCAAACCTTGGCACATTATTTTTATAATACAATGGAATTGTACAAGGGGATAATTATTTTTGATGAAAAGTTTCTGTAATTAAGATTCACAAAGTTTATGTAATCATGAACAAAGTTCAAGGAGCTCTCCCACTTCAACAATGCTTGTCTTCTCACTTTCACTTTCCTTTTTGAAAAGTTTTGGGTTCCCCTCACAATATTACCCAGGTTCGGGCCCTCTTAATGGAGGTAAAACCCTACGTCCTGCTTGATTATATTTCGATGTAGACAATAATTACAAGACTTGATCTACCTCGAGATCGTGTAGCTAAACCCTAAGAGGTATGCCTATTGTTGTTCTGTCCTGTTCCACAGACTAAACCCACCCTATTTATATAGATACCGGGGGGGCTAAGGTTACACATAATCGTCTACATAGAAAGGAATAACTACGCTTGGACACCTAAACTTTGTCGTAAAGTCTACACCAAGACGATAAGGACTCCAATACGGACATGGGGGCAACCTTCTGCTTTATTCAATGTTGCCCAATAGTCCGGCCCATGACGATCAGGCCGGACATCTGAGTGTTGGGGATCGTTGCAGAAAATAAAAAAAATTCTACGCATCACCAAGATCAATCTATCGAGTCATCTAGCAACGAGAGAGAGGAGTGCATCTACATACCCTTGTAGATCGCGAGCGGAAGCGTTCAAGAGAACGAGTGAGGGAGTCCTGGACTAGGGGGTGTCCGGACAGCCGGACTATCATCGTCCGCCGGACTCCAAGACTACGAAGATACAAGATTGAAGACACCGTCCCGTGTCCGGATGGGACTTTCCTTGGCGTGGAAGGCAAGCTTGGCAATACGGATATGTAGATCTCCTACCATTGTAACCGACTCTGTGTAACCCTAGCCTCCTCCAGTGTCTATATAAACTGGAGGGCTTTAGTCCGTAGGACACAATATACATCACAACAATCATACCATAGGCTAGCTTTAGGGTTTAGCCTCCTTGATCTCGTGGTAGATCCACTCTTGTACTACCCATGTCATCAATATTAATCAAGCAGGACGTAGGGTTTTACCTCCATCAAGAGGGCCCGAACCTGGGTAAAACATCGTGTCCCTTGTCTCCTGTTACCATCTGCCTAGACACACAGTTCGGGACCCCCTACCCGAAATCCGCTGGTTTTGACACCGACATTGGTGCTTTCATTGAGAGTTCCTTTGTGTCATCACCGATAGGCTCGATGGCATCTTCAATCAACAACGCTGTCCAAGGTGAGACTTTTCTCCCCGGACAGATCTTCGTATTCGGCGGCTTCGCACTGCGGGCTAATTCACTTGGCCATCTGGAGAAGATCGAAAGCTACGCCCCTAGTCATCAGGTCAGATTCGGAAGCCTAAACTTCAGAGCCGACATCCGCGGGGACTTGATCTTCGACGGGCTCGAGCCAAAGCCAAGCGCGCTGCACTGTTGCGATGGGCATGATCTAGCTCTGCCGCCGAATAGTGCCTTGGTGTCCGCGCACGAATCCGCCTCGGCCCTTAGTCCGGAGCTGATCGCCTAGATCGAGGACCGGTGGATGGACACCACCTCGGGGGCTTCAACTTCCACGACGATGGAGCCAAACACTAACCTTGTCCCTCACGAAACTCATGATTCCGAGGTGCCGGACTCCTTGCCGGACTCCGTACCTCCCACGCCCCTGCCAATCGAATCGGATTGGGCGCCGGTTATGGAATTCACCGCCGCGGACATCTTCCAATACTCGCCCTTTGGCGACATCCTAAATTCGCTAAAGCATCTCTCGCTATCGGGAGAGTCCTGGCAGGACTATGGCCAGGATGGTTGGGATACGGACGACGAAGAAATTCAGAGCCCACCCACCACCCACTTTGTAGCCACTGTCGACGATCTTACCGACATGCTAGACTACGACTCTGAAGACATCGACGCTATGGACGACGATGCCGGAGACGACCAGGAACCAGTGCTTACAGGGCACTGGAAGACCACCTCGTCATACGACATATACATGGTGGACAACCCAAAGGACGGGGATGGCGAAGAGGTAGCGGAGGCAGATTCCTTAAAGAAACAGCCCAAGCGCCGGCGTCAGCGGCGCCGCTCTAAATCCCGCCACAGCAAGAATGGAGATTCCGGCACAGGAGATAATAATACCCCAGAGAGTGCCGAAGATAATCCCCTCCAGCAAGACTCAGCGCAGGAGGACGCAGAAGCAAGCCCCCACGAGAGGGCGGCAGACGAAGAGGTCGAGGATTATAACTATATACCTCCCTCCGAAGACGAGGCAAGCCTCAACGATGACGAATTCGTCGTGCCCGAGGATCCCGTCGAACAAGAGCGTTTTAAACGCAGGCTTATCGTCACGGCAAATAGCCTAAAGAAAAAGCAGCAGCAGCTTCAAGCTGATCAGGACCTGCTGGTAGATCGATGGACCGAGGTCCTCGCGGCCGAAGAGTTTAAACTCGAACGCCCCTCCAAAAGCTACCCCAGACGCAAGTTGCTCCCCCAATTAGGGGAGGAAGCATACATACCTTCATCACCAGCGCATGATACGGCCGACCGACCACCCCGTGGTCGCGACAGAGAGGCATCCAGACCCTCCACAAAGACCGTACCCTGGCATCGCTCCAAAAGTACGAAGCCAAGAGGGAACGCGCCGGACTTGCGGGATGTATTGGAGGACAAAGCAAGGCAATCCAGATCCATCTACGGATCACGAGGGCACCCCACGACCCGCGACGAATACCGTCGCGCCAGATACAATAACCCCGGCCGGGCCGAACACAGCAGAAACGCTCTCTCGAGCTGCGTCGTGATATTGCTCAATATAGAGGCGCCGCACACCCGCTATGCTTCACTGACGAAGTAATGGATCATCAAATCCCTGAAGGGTTTAAACCCGTAAACATCGAATCCTACGACGGCACAACAGACCCCGCGGTTTGGATTGAAGATTATCTCCTTCACATCCATATGGCCCGCGGCGACGATCTCCATGCCATCAAGTACCTCCCACTCAAGCTTAAAGGACTAGCTCGGCATTGGCTTAACAGCTTGCCCGCAGAGTCAATTGGGTGTTGGGAAGACCTGGAAGCCGCATTCCTCGACAATTTCCAGGGCACGTATGTGCGGCCACCAGACGCCGATGACCTAAGCCACATAATTCAGCAGCCAGAGGAATCGGCCAGACAATTCTGGACACGGTTCTTGACAAAGAAAAACCAAATCATCGACTGTCCGGATGCAGAGGCCCTCGCAGCCTTCAAACATAACATCCGCGACGAGTGGCTAGCTCGGCACCTGGGACAGGAAAAGCCGAAATCCATGGCAGCACTCACATCATTAATGACCCGCTTTTGCGCGGGAGAGGATAGTTGGCTAGCTCGTAGCAACAACCTCAATAAAAATTCTGGCAGTCCTAATACTAAGGACCACAACGGCAGGTCACGTCGAAACAAAAACAAACGCCGCATTAACGGCGACGATAAGGAGGACACGGCAGTCAACGCCGGATTCCAAGGCTCTAAACCCGGTCAGCAGAAGAAGCCATTCAAAAGAACCACTTCGGGTTCATCCAACTTGGACCGAATACTCGACCGCTTATGCCAGATACATGGCACCCCCGAAAAGCCAGCCAATCACACCAATAGAGATTGCTGGGTGTTCAAGCAGGCAGGTAAGTTAATTGCCGAAAACAATGACAAGGGGCTAAACAGCGACGACGAGGAGGAGACCCGACCGCCGAACAATAGAGGACAGAAGGGTTTCCCCCCACAAGTGCGGACGGTGAACATGATTTACGCAACCCATATACCCAAGAGGGAGAGGAAACGCGCACTAAGGGACGTCTATGCGATGGAGCCAGTCGCCCCGAAGTTCAATCCATGGTCCTCTTGTCCGATCACTTTCGATCGAAGAGACCATCCGACCAGCATACGCCATGGAGGATTCTCCGCATTGGTTTTAGACCCAATCGTCGATGGATTTCACCTCACGAGAGTCCTGATGGACGGCGGTAGTAGCCTGAACCTGCTTTATCAGGATACAGTGCGCAAGATGGGCATAGACCCCTCAAGGATTAAACCTACAAAGACAACCTTTAAAGGTGTCATACCAGGTGTGGAAGCCAATTGTACGGGCTCGGTCACACTGGAAGTGGTCTTCAGATCCCCGGATAATTTCCGGAGCGAAGAGTTAATCTTCGACATAGTCCCATTTCGCAGCGGCTATCACGCTCTGCTCGGACGAACCGCATTTGCAAAGTTCAGCGCGGTGCCGCATTATGCATACCTCAAGCTCAAGATGCCAGGCCCTCGTGGAGTCATCACGGTCAACGGAAATACGGAACGCTCCCTCCGAACGGAGGAACATACAGCGGCTCTCGTGGCAGAAGTACAGAGCAGCCTTTTAAGGCAATTTTCGAGTCCGCCCGTTAAACGGCCGGATACAGCAAAACGCGCCCGAAGCAATACCAACCAAGACAACCTGGCACGATCAGAGCACGCGTAGCAATGCGGCCCTAACCCCCGCCCTCGCATGATTACAAGAACAACCCTCCGCGTACATCATTACGCTTCGGAGATACCATGGGCGCAGGGGAAGGGGCATGATCACAATGGACCCAGAGTGCGGCCCGACCACACCAGGGGCTCGCAAGTGCGCCACCCCTTTTATTATTATTATTTTCCTTCTTTGTATACACAGGACTCCGTTAACCAGAGGCCCTGTCCGGCGGTGAACCTGCCGAACTCACGATGCAACAGCCAGGGAAGAAAGAAGGCTGCGACGAACACTCAGGTGGTCTCAGTTACGAGCATTAAATTCGATTATATACACCAAGTCCGCAGCTCATCCCTGGATGGGGACATGTTTAATTAATCCAAATCCCTTGCTTACCACACTATTTGTATCAGTCCGCACTCATAGCAGACTTCCTTTAATAAATAATGCAGCATTTTTCGCCTGCAATTACATTACTTTATATATATATATATGTTCATTACAGGACATCTTGCACCCGTATATTTTGGTACGGTCTAATACACCAGGGGCTTATGTTCCCCACATTATGGTGTGATAAGTCCGAACACTTCCATAAGTGCGGCACCCCGAACTTATAGCATTATATGAATCGGCTCCGAATCATGTCTTGGGTCAATAGTTGGGTTTGCCCAGCTCCCACGTTTTGGTGCCTTACGTTCCGTTCTGTCGGCTAAGGTGGCACTGGGAGAACCACTGCGATTGCGCCCCGGTTGAGCCGGGCAAGCGCCTCAGTGGAGAAAGCTAAAACTGACCGGCATGATAAGGCGAGAGACTGGTCGCTGCTCGAGAGGTCTTTTCGAGTCCTTAAAGACTCACGCCGCTTCGAGCGAAGTTCCGGATAAATGTCCGACGAAGGCGTGGATAGCGCCCCGGGTTCGGTCTTCCGAATACGAGGGGCTTCGCCGAAATTTAAAATTATAGAGTTCTATGGCTAAGTGAGAGTGTTCAAGCATTATAAGTCCGTTTGCCTTGTTCGTTGTGTTGAGCGCCTCCCTAGATGGACCCAAAAATGGGAACAAGAGTGCTCAAGTTTATCCCGAACACCCCAGCACTCGCGGCTCGGGGGCTGAAGCCAACGACTTCCCATCTCTCAGATTTTATAAACGGCCGCACAGAAGGTAATATTTTAAATTAAACAAGCATTGTTGAATGCGCATATGAACAAAGTTTTCAGCGCACAGGATAATACATAGCGAGTTTTCTCAAGAATTACATCTCTGGGGCATTCATCCGCAATATCACGGGCTCCCTTCAGGACAGTTTTATAATACATTTCGGGCGTACGATACTTGTTGCCCGGTGGCGGCGGGTCAGTGAGAAGCTTCTCCGCATCCAGCCTGCCCCAGTGCACCTTTGTGCGGGCAAGGGCCCGACGAGCACCTTCAATACAGGCGAAGCCCTCGATGACCTCCACCCAGGGGCACGCATCCACCAGCCGTCGCACGAGGCCGAAGTAGCTCCCAGGCATGGCCTGTCCAGGCCACAACCGGACTATAAGGCCCTTCATGGCCTCCTCAGCTACCTTGTGGAGTTCGACCAGCTGCTTCAGCTGGTCGCTTGGGGGCACCGGATGGCCGGCCTCAGCGTACTGAGACCAAAAGACCTTCTCCGTCGAGCTCCCCTCCTCGCCACGATAGAATGCGGTGGCATCGGACACACTACGCGGCAGATCTGCAAACGCCCCTGGAGAGCTCCGAATGCGGGTAAGTGTCAGGTAGTTTACATTAACATGCTTGCTTTGCATGAAAAATGCCTTACCCGCCGCTATCTTCTTTACATCTTCAACCTCCTGAAGGGCCTTACAGTCCTCGGCCTTGGCGGACTTGGCACTTTCGAGAGCCGAGGCAATCTCGGACTCTCAAGTCTTGGAGTCACGCTCCAAGCTCTCATGCTTCTCCATGAGAGCCTGGACCTCTTGCCGTACTTCCGTCACCTGTGCCTCCTGCTTTTCTCGCTCTGCCCGTTCCGCGGCCGCACTGCGTTCGGGCGCGGACACAGCCTCCTTCAGGGCTGCCACCTCGTTCGTGGCCCCTGCAATACCCATATTATCCTTGTTAATTTTATTGCAACCAAAATCCTTTTCTGTAAGGTAACTATTCAAAGTGGTGTTACTCACCTTCTTTGTCCTCGAGCTGCTTCCTGGCATGGCCGAGCTCTTGCTCGGACCGCTCGAGATCCTGCTTCAACGCACCGACCTCCGCAGTCAGTGCGGCTGAGGGAGTCCTGGACTAGGGGGTGTCCGGATAGCCGGACTATCATTATCCGCCGGACTCCAAGACTACGAAGATACAAGATTGAAGACTCCGGCTCGTGTCCGGATGGTACTTTCCTTGGCGTGGAAGGCAAGCTTGGCAATACGGATATGTAGATCTCCTACCATTGTAGCCGACTCTGTGTAACCCTAGCCTTCTCCGGTGTCTATATAAACCGGAGGGCTTTAGTCCGTAGGACAACATACATTACAACAATCATACCATAGGCTAGCTTCTAGGGTTTAGCCTCCTTGATCTTGTGGTAGATCTACTCTTGTACTACCCATATCATCAATATTAATCAAGCAGGACGTAGGGTTTTACCTCCATCAAGAGGGCCCGAACCTGGGTAAAAACATCGTGTCCCTCGTCTCCTGTTACCATCCGCCTAGACGCACAGTTCGGGACCCCCTACCCGAGATCCGCCGGTTTTGACACTGACATTGGTGCTTTCATTGAGAGTTCCTCTATGTCATCACCGATAGGCTTGATGGCATCTTCAACCAGCAACGCTGTCCAGGGTGAGACTTTTCTCCCCGGACAGATCTTCGTATTCGGCGGCTTCACCCTGCGGGCCAATTCACTTGGCCATCTGGAGCAGATCAAAAGCTACTCCCCTGGCCATCAGGTCAGATTTGGAAGCTTAAACTTCACGGCCGACGTCCGCGGAGACTTGATCTTTGATGGACTCGAGCCACAGCCAAGAACGCTGCACTGTAACGACGGGCATGATTTAGCTCTGCCACCGAACAGTGCCTTGGTGGCCGCACGCAGGTTCGCTCCGGCCATTGGCCCGGAGCCGATCGCCCAGATCGAGGGCCGGTGGATAGACGCCGCCCTGGGGGCTCCAACATCCACGGCGATGGAGCTGAACACTAATCTTGTCCCCTGCGAAACTTGTGATTCCGAGGCGCCGGACTCCTCGCCAGACTCCGAACCTCCTGCGCCCCTACCAATCGGTCCGGATTGGGCGCCGGTTATGGAATTCACCGCCGCGGACATCTTCCAATGCTCGCCTTTCGGCGATATCTTGAATTCACTAAAGCATCTCTCGTTATCAGGAGAGTCCTGGCCGGATTATGGCCAGGATGGTTGGGATACGGACGACGAAGAAATTCAGAGCCCACCCGTCACCAACTTTGTAGCCACTATCGACGATCTAACCGACATGCTAGACTACGACTCCGAAGACATCGACGCTATGGACGACGATGCCGGAGACGAACAGGAACCAGCGCCCACAGGACACTGGAAGGCCACCTCGTCATATGACGTATACATGGTGGATACCCCAAAAGATGGGGACGGCGAAGAAACAGCGGAGGCAGATCCCTTAAAGAAACAGCCCAAGCGCCGGCGTCAGCGGCGCCGCTCTAAACCTCGCCACAACAAGAATGGAGATTCCGGCACAGGAGATAATAATACTCTAGAGAGTGCCGAAGACAATCCCCTCCAGCAAGACTCAGCGCAGGAGGATGCAGAAGCAAGCCCTCACGAGGGGGCGGCAGACGAAGAGATTGAGGATCATAATTACATGCCTCCCTCCGAAGACGAAGCAAGCCTCAACGCTGACGAATTCGTCGTACCCGAGGATCCCGTCGAACAAGAGCGCTTCAAGCGCAGGCTTATCGCCACAGCAAACAGCCTAAAGAAAAAGCAGCAGCAGCTTCAAGCTGATCAGGACCTGCTGGCCGATCGATGGACCGAGGTCCTCGCGGCCGAAGAGTATAAACTCGAACGTCCCTCCAAAAGTTACACAAAACGCAAGATGCTCCCCCGATTAAAGGAGGAAGCATACGTACCTCCATCACCAGCGCACGATATGGTTGACCGACCACCCCGTGGTCGTGACAGAGAGGCATCCAGGCCCCCAGCCAAGACCATACCCCGGCATCGCTCGAAAAGTACGAAGCCAAGAGGGAACGCGCCGGACTTGCGAGACATATTGGAGGACAAAGCAAGGCAATACAGATCCATCTATGGATCACGTGGGCACCCTACGACCCACGATGAATACCGTCGTGCCGGATACAATAACCCCGGCCGGGCCGAACACAGCAGACAGCGCTCTCTCGAGCTGCGTCGCGATATCGCTCAATACAGGGGCGCCGCACACCCGTTATGCTTCACTGACGAAGTAATGGATCATCAGATCCCCGAAGGGTTTAAACCCGTAAACATCGAATCTTACGATGGCACAACAGACCCCGCAGTGTGGATTGAAGACTATCTTCTCCACATCCATATGGCTCGCGGCGACGATCTCCACGCCATCAAGTACCTCCCACTCAAGCTTAAAGGACCAGCTCGGCATTGGCTTAACAGCCTGCCCGCAGAGTCAATTGGGTGTTGGGAAGACCTGGAGGCCGCATTCCTTGATAACTTCCAAGGCACATATGTGCGACCACCAGACGCCGACGACCTAAGCCACATCATTCAGCAGCCAGACATATCGGCCAGACAATTCTGGACATGGTTCTTGACGAAGAAAAATCAAATCGTCGATTGTCCGGACGCAGAGGCCCTTGCAGCCTTCAAACATAACATCCGGGATGAATGGCTAGCCCGGCACCTGGGGCAGGAAAAGCCGAAATCCATGGCAGCCCTCACATCGTCAATGACCCACTTTTGTGCGGGAGAGGACAGCTGGCTAGCCCGCAGCAACAATCTCCGTAAAAATTCTGGCAGTCCGGATACTAAGGACAATAACGGCAGGTCACGTCGAAACAAAAACAAGCGCCGAATTAACGGCGACGACAAGGAGGATACGGCAGTCAATGCCGGGTTCCGAGGCTTTAAACCCGGTCAGCGGAAGAAGCCATTTAAAAGAACCACTCCGGGTCCGTCCAATCTGGACCGAATACTCGACCGCTTATGCCAGATACACGGCACCTCTGAAAAGCCAGCTAACCACACCAATAAAGATTGCTGGGTGTTCAAGCAGGCCGGCAAGTTAATTGCCGAAAACAATGACAAGGGGCTAAATAGCGATGGCGAGGAAGAGACCCGGCCGCCGAACAACAGAGGACAGAAGGGTTTTCCCCCACAAGTACGGACGGTGAATATGATATACGCGACCCACATACCCAAGAGGGAGAGGAAACGCGCACTAAGGGACGTCTATGCGATGGAGCCAGTCCCCCCAAAGTTCAACCCATGGTCCTCTTGTCCGATCACTTTCGATCGAAGAGACCATCCGACCAGCATACGCCATGGTGGATTCGCCGCATTGGTCTTAGACCCAATCCTCGATGGGTTCCACCTCACGAGAGTCCTGATGGACGGCGGCAGTAGCCTGAACCTGCTTTATCAGGATACAGTGCGCAAAATGGGCATAGACCCATCAAGGATTAAACCTACAAAGACAACCTTTAAAGGTGTCATACCAGGAGTGGAAGCCAACTGCACAGGCTCAGTCACACTGGAAGTGGTCTTCGGATCCCCGAATAATTTCCGGAGCGAAGAGTTAATCTTCGACATAGTCCCGTTTCGCAGCGGCTACCACGCTCTGCTCGGGCGAACCGCGTTTGCCAAATTCAACGCGGTGCCGCACTATGCATACCTAAAGCTCAAGATGCCAGGCCCTTGTGGAGTCATCACGGTCAATGGGAATACGGAACGCTCCCTCCGAACGGAGGAACATACAGCGGCTCTTGCGGCAGAAGTACAGAGCAGCTTTCTAAGGCAATTCTCGAGTCTGGCCGTTAAACGGCCGGATACAACAAAGCGCGCCCGGAGCAATGCCAACCAAGACCACCTGGCGCGATCAGAGCACGCGTAGCAATGCGGCCCCAACCCTCGCCTGCGTATGATCGCAAGAATAACACTCCGCGTACATCATTATCCTTTGGAGATACCATGGGCACAGGGGAGGGGGCACGATCACAACAGACCCAGAGTGCAGTTCGACCACACCGGGGGCTCGCAAATGTGCCTCTCTTTTTTATTATTTTTCTTCTTTTTTGTACACAGGACTCTGTTAACCAGAAGCCCTGTCCGGCGGTGAACCTGCCGAACTCATGATGCAACAGCCAGGGACTAAAGAAGGCCGCGCCGAACACTCAGGTGGTCTCAATTACGAGCATTAAATTCGATTATATACACCAAATCCGCAGCTCATCCCTGGAGGGGGACATGTTTATTTAGTCCAAATCCCTTGCTTACCACACTATTTGTATCAGTCCGCTCTACTAGCAGACTTTTCTTTCATTAATAATGCAGCACCTTTATGATCGCAATTGCATCACATTATATATATATATGCTCATTATATGACACCTGGCACCCGTATATTTTGGTACAACATAATACACCGGGGGCTTATGTTCCCCACTCTATGGTGTGATAAAGTCCGAACACTTTCACAAGTGCGGCACCCCGAACTTATAGCATTATATGAATCGGCTCCGAATCATGTCTTGGGTCAATAGTTGGGTTTGCCCGGCTCCCACGTTTTGGTGCCTTATGTTCCGTTCTGTCGGCTAAGGTGGCACTGGGAGAACCACTGCAATTGCGCCCCGGTTGAGCCGGGTTAACGCCTCAGTGGAGAAAGCTAAAACTGACTGGCATGATAAGGCGAGAGACTGGTCGCTGTTCGAGAGGTTTTTTCGGGTCCTTAAAGACTCACGCCGCTTCGAGCGAAGTTCCGGATAATGTCCGATGAAGGCGTGGATAGTGCCCCGGATTCGTTCTTCCGAATACCAGGGGCTTCGCCGAAATTTAAAATTATAGAATTCTATGGCTAAGTGAGAGTGTTCAAGCATTATAAGTCCGGTTGCCTTGTTCGTCGTGTTGAGCGCCTCCCTAGATGGACCCCAAAATGGGAACAAGAGTGCTCAAGTTTATCCCGAACACCCCAGCACTTGTGGCTTGGGGGCTGAAGCCAACGACTTGCCATCTCTCAGATTTTACAAACGGCCGCACAGAAGGTAATATTTTAAATTAAACAAGCGTTGCTCATGGCGCATATGAACGGAGTTTTTAGCGCACCAGGGGCTACTGTCTATGCGGTATTACATTACATAATTTTAACTTCTTACCTCAAAGCCTGTTAAAAGGCTGCTGCAGGCTTCGGTCAGCCCGCTCTTAGCGAGCTGAACCTTCTCAATCACCGCACTCATGATAGTGCGGTGTTCTTCCTCGATGGAAGCGCCTTTAAGCGCCTCCAGCAGGTTATCCGGTGCCTCCGGTTGGACGGAGGCCGCCGGCGTCACGGTCCTGCCCTTCTTTCGAAGGAGCCGCTTGCCGGACTCTGGAACCACTGCGGGTTCCGATGTAGAGTCCGGCAAGTCCGGGAGGCTGCCTGACGGCGCCTCCGGAGCCTCCTCCTGATGGGTCCCTCTCTGGGGTCCCACCTCGACGTCCTCGTCGGCGCGTGGGGTGGAGGCAGTCGGGATGGAATTCACATTCGACGAGGCCAATGACCCGCTCGATGAGTCGGGGAGATCATCTTTGGCCGGACTGCGGGCAGAATGCGGCGTTAGAAGGATACTACGCGACATAAAAGAAATTACACATCAAGGATCCGGATACTTACGATCTTGCCGGACGCCTGGCCCTTGGAGGCCACTCATCCTCACCAACGCTGATGTTGGCGAAACTGTCCAGGGGGATAGTTCTCCCCCTCTTGGACCCTTCGGCCTCCCCGATGGGGGAAGCCTTCCTTTTCTTCTCTCCCTCCTCCGGGAGAGAGTACTCCTCCTCGTCTTCGGGGGAGGAGTCCTCGTCGTCATCAGACGCCTGATTGCGGGAACTCTTTCGAGTCCCCGCGGCCACCTTCTTGGCCTTATTCTCCGGCACCACGTGCGGTGCCGGAACCAGCAACCCTGTTAAGCGGGCGTCCACTGGGTCTTCTGGCATGGGAGCCGGGCTGATGAGCAGCTTGGTCTTCTCCATCCATTCCTGTCAAAGGAAGAGGCAGAATGAAACCTCACTAGAGTCAATCTAATTATCACAAGTGTCCCGTAATGCGGTTGAATGACTTACCTCGTCAGTTGGATACTGCGAGCTGAATCCGCGGTCTTCGGTCGCGGACGCGGGGGCTTCGGCGCCCTTGAACAACACCCTCCAGGCGCCTTCGTATGTTGTATCGAAGAGCCCGCTTAGCGCCTGGTGCTGTTCCGGATTGAACTCCCACAAATTAAATGCCCGTTCTTGGCATGGGAGGATCCGCTGGATGAGCATGCTTGGACCACGTCGACGAGCCTGAGCCTATTGCTCACCATCTTCTTGATACATGCTCGGAGTCCCGTCACCTCCACCGGATTCCCCCACTGCAAGCCCTTCTCTTTCCAGGAGGTGAGCTGCATGGGGATGCCAGATCTAAACTTGGGGGCCGCCACCCATGTGGATTTGCGTGGCTCGGTGATGTAAAACCACCCCGATTGCCACCCCTTGACGGAGTCCACGAAGGTCCCTTCCAGCCAAGGGACGTTGGGCAATTTGCCCAACATGGCGCCTCCGCATTCCGCTTGCGTACCCATCACAACCTTCGGCTTGACGTTGAAGGTCTTGAGCCACAGGCCGAAGTGGGGCCGGATGCAGAGGAAGGCCTCGCACACGACGATAAACGCCGAGATGTTGAGGATAAAGTTTGGCGCCAGATCGTGGAAATCCAGGCCGTAGTAAAACATGAGCCCCGGACAAATGGATGGAGCGGAAAGCCCAGTCCGCGGAGGAAGTGGGGGAGGAAGACGACCCTCTCATGAGGCTCAGGGGTAGGGATGAGCTGCCCCTCGTCGGGCAGCCGATGCGCGATATCGCCGGAAAGGTATCCGGCGCTGAGCTTGGTGATGTCCTCCTCCTTGACAGTGGAGGCTAACCATTTACCTCCCGCTCCGGACATATTCGGAGAAGGTCGAGGCGAGATGCGCGAGCTCGGGCGTTGGGGCTTGAGTTCGCGGGGATGGATAAGCAAAGGTGGAAGAAGGCGTAGGTGAGAAGGTGAATCCTTATCCCTTATATATAGGCGGACAAAACTATGCGTCCCCCACCAGCCTGGTAAAACTCGCTTATCTCCCAAGCGCCACCATCAATGGCGCGGTTGGGTTACCCACGCACGTATTGATGAGAATCCCGGAATAAGGGGAACACGATCTCTGCTTCGACAAGACGTGCCAAGGAAACCGCTTCGCTAAACATGCTGAGGTGGTATAGTAATTCAAACAAAGGCCTGGTTGCGGTGTGATGTCACGCCGCATAATACGTCAGCAGATTGAACTAAGTGTACATTTTATTCTCTCTACGGTGGAATGTGGAATTTATTTTGCAGAGCCCGACACTATCCTGGTGTTCATGATCTTCTCTGGATTATTCAAGGGAGGAACCCGCCTCGCAATGCCGAACATTATGCACGCCGGACTTATCGTCATTGAAGACTGGTTCAGGGGCTACTGATGGAGTCTTGGACTAGGGGGTGTCCGGACAGCCGGACTATCATTATCCGCCGGACTCCAAGACTACGAAGATACAAGATTGAAGACTCCGGCTCGTGTCGGGATGGTACTTTCCTTGGCGTGGAAGGCAAGCTTGGCAATACGGATATGTAGATCTCCTACCATTGTAACCGACTCTGTGTAACCCTAGCCTTCTCCGGTGTCTATATAAACCGGAGGGCTTTAGTCCGTAGGACAACATACATTACAACAATCATACCATAGGCTAGCTTCTAGGGTTTAGCCTCCTTGATCTCGTGGTAGATCTACTCTTGTACTACCCATATCATCAATATTAATCAAGCAGGACGTAGGGTTTTACCTCCATCAAGAGGGCCCGAACCTAGGTAAAAACATCGTGTCCCTCGTCTCCTGTTACCATCCGTCTAGACGCACAGTTCGGGACCCCCTACCCGAGATCCGCCGGTTTTGACACCGACAGCGGCAGAGGTCAGCAGCGCAGCCTGCAAACCCATATTGACATATTTTAAGCAACCCTGCGTATATCTTCTTAGATCCTCAGTCCGGCTTTTCTTTCCGAACACTGAACTGAGCATCAGGGGCTACTGTCTATGCGGTATTACATTACATAATTATAACTTCTTACCTCAAAGCCTGTTAGAAGGCTGCTGCAGGCTTCGGTCAGCCCGCTCTTGGCGAGCTGAACCTTCTGAATCACCGCACTCATGATAGTGCGGTGTTCTTCCTAGATGGAAGCGCCTTTAAGCGCCTCCAACAAGTTGTCCGGCACCTCCGGTTGGACGGAGGCCGCCGGTGTCACAGTCTTGCCCTTCTTTCAAAGGGGCCGCCTGCCGGACTCTGGAACCGCTGCAGGTTCTGATGTAGAGTCCGGTGCAAAGTACGGGAGGCTGCCTGGCGGCGCCTCCGGAGCCTCCTCCTGATGGGTCCCTCTCTGGGATCCCACCTCGGCGTCCTCATCGGCGCGGGGGGTAGAGGCAGTCGGAAGTGAATCCACATCCGACGGGGCCAACGACCCGCTCGATGAAGCGGGGAGATCATCATCGGCCGGACTTCGGACAGTATGCGGCATTAGTAGGACACTAGGTGACGCGAAAGAAATTGCATATCAGGGATCCGGATACTTACGATCTCGCCGGAGGCCTGGCCCTTGAAGGCCACTCCTCCTCGCCAACGATGGTGTTGGCAGAACTGTCCGGGGGAATAGTTCTCCCCCTCTTGGACCCTTCGGCCTCCCCTATTGGGGAAGCCTTCCTCTTCCTCTCTCCCTCCTCCGGGAGAGAGTCTTCTTCCTCCTCCTCGTCTTCGGGGGAGGAGTCTGCCTCGTCGTCGGACGCTTGATTGCGGGAACTCTTTCGAGTCCCCGTGGCCACCTTCTTGGCCTTCTTCTCCGGCACCACGTGCGGTGCCGGAACCAGCAGCCCTGCTAGACGGGCGTTCACTGGGTCTTCTGGCATGGGAGCCGGACAGATGAGCTGCTCGGCCTTCTCCATCCATTCCTGCCAAAGGAAAAGAGAGATTGAAACCCTCTTAGAATCAAGCTGTTTACCACAAGTGTCCCGTAAAGGGGTTGAATCACTTACCTCGTCAGCTGGATGCTGCTAGCGAAATCCGCGATCTTCCGTCGTGGATGCGGGGGCTTCGGCGCCCTTAAATAGCACCCTCCAGGCGCCTTCATACGTCGTGTCGAAGAGCCCGCTTAGCGCCTGGTGCTGTTCCGGATTGAACTCCCATAGATTGAATGCCCGTTCTTGGCATGGGAGAATCCGGCGGATGAGCATGACTTGGACCACGTCGACGAGCCTAAGCTTATTGTTCACCAGCTTCTGGATACAGGCTCGGAGTCCCGTCAGCTCCTTCAGATTGCCCCACAACAAGCCCTTCTCTTTCCAGGAGGTGAGCTGCATGGGGATGCCAGATCTGAACTCGGGGGCCACCGCCCACGTGGGTTCGCGCGGCTCGGTGATGTAGAACCACCCCGATTGCCACCCCTTAACGGAGTCCACGAAGGACCCTTCGAGCCAAAGGACGTTGGGCAACTTGCCCAACATGGCGCCTCTGCATTCCACTTGCGTGCCCTTCACAACCTTCGGCTTGATGTTGAAGGTCTTGAGCCACAGGCCGAAGTGGGGCTGGATGCAGAGGAAGGCCTCAGACACGACGATAAACGCCGAGATGTTGAGGATGAAGTTCGGCGCCAGATCGTGGAAATCCAGGCCGTAATAGAACATGAGCCCCCGGACGAAAGGGTGCAGTGGAAAGCCCAGTCCGCGGAGGAAGTGGGGAAGGAAGACGACCCTCTCATGGGGCCCAGGGGTAGGGATGAGATGCCCCTCGTCGGGCCGCCGGTGCGCAATATAGGTAGGGTCTTAATAGGCAGGGCGAAGACTATGCGCCCCCCACCAGCCGGTGCCCAGGTGGATGAGCAAAGGAGGAAGAAGGCGTGGGTGAAAAGGTGAAACCTTATCCCTTATATAGGCAGGGCGAAGACTATGCGCCCCCCACCAGCCTGGTAAAACTCGCTTATCTCCCAAGCGCCACCATCAATGGCGCGGTTGGGTTACCCACGTCCATATTGATGAGAATCCCGGAATAAGGGGAACACGATCTCTGCTTCGACAAGACGTGCCAAGGAAACCGCTTCGCTAAACGTGTTGAGGTGGTATAATAAAAAAACGATTCAAGTAAAAGCCTGGTAGCGGTGTGATGTCATGCTGCATAAGACGTCAGCAGATTGGACTTGTGTACATTTTATTCTCTCTACGGTGGAATGTGGAATTTATTTTGCAGAGCCGGACACTATCTTGGTGTTCATGATCTTCTCTGGATTATTCAAGGGAGGAACCCGCCTTGCAATGCCGAACATTATGCGCGCCGGACTTATCGTCATTGAAGCCTGGTTCAGGGGCTACTGAGGGAGGCCTGGACTAGGGGGTGTCCGGACAGCCGAACTATCATCGTCCGCCGAACTCCAAGACTACGAAGATACAAGATTGAAGACTCCGTCCCGTGTCCGGATGGGACTTTCCTTGGCGTGGAAGGCAAGCTTGGCAATACGGATATGTAGATCTCCTACCATTGTAACTGACTCTGTGTAACCCTAGCCTCCTCCAGTGTCTATATAAACTGGAGGGCTTTAGTCCGTAGGACACAACATACATCACAACAATCATACCATAGGCTAGCTTTAGGGTTTAGCCTCCTTGATCTCGTGGTAGATCCACTCTTGTACTACCCATGTCATCAATATTAATCAATCAGGACGTAGGGTTTTACCTCCATCAAGAGGGCCCGAACCTGGGTAAAACATCGTGTCCCTTGTCTCCTATTACCATCCGCCTAGACGCACAGTTCGGGACCCCCTACCCGAGATCCGCCGGTTTTTACACCGACAACGGGGTTGATGGAGTCGTACTTGTCGTGCTCCAAATCACAGATGATCCTAGTGCCGGCAACTCCGCGTTCAACACACGTATAGAGCGGTGACATCTCCTCCTTCTTGATCCAGGAAGGGGGGAGGAGAGATTGAGGAAGAGAGATCCAACAGCAGCACGAGGACGTGGTGGTGATGGAGTGGCCGTACTCCGACAGGGCTTCACCTAGCTCTTAATCGGAGGAGGAGAGGTGTTGGGGAGGGGAGGGGCTGCGCCTTGGATGTCGTGTGCAGCCCTCCCCTCGCCCCTCTATTTATAGGGGAAGGAGGAAGGGGGCCGGACCCCTCTAGATGAGATCTAGAGGGGGGGCGGCGGCCAAGGGAAGGGGGCTTGCCCCCCAAGCAAGGGGGGCGCCCCCTCTAGGGTTTCCCCCCCAACCCTAGGTGCATGGGCCCAAGTGGGGGGATGCACCAAGCCCTCCAAGGGCTGGTTCGATTTCCCCCATGGCCCATGAGGCCCTCCGAGAGAGGTGGCCCCTCCCGGTGGACCCCCGGAACCCCTCCGGTGGCCCCAGTACATTACCGATATGCCTCCGAACTTTTTCGGTGACCGTATGATAACTTCCCATATATAAATCTTCACCTACGGACCATTTTGGAACTCCTCGTGAGGTCCGGGATCTCATCCGGGACTCCGAACAACATTTGGTAATCACATACAAGTCTTCCTAATAACCCTAGCGTCATCGAACCTTAAGTGTGTAGACCCTACGGGTTCGGGAATCATGCTGACATGACCGAGACAGCTCTCCGGTCAATAACCAACAGCAGGAACTGGATACCCATGTTGGCTCCCACATGTTCCACGATGATCTCATCGAATGGACCACGATGTCGAGGATTCCAGTAACCCCGTATACAATTCCCTTTGTCAATTGGTACGTTACTTGCCCGAGATTCGATCATCGGTATCCCAATACCTTGTTCAATCTCATTACCGGCAAGTCGCTTTACTTGTACAGTAATGCATGATCCCGTGACCAACCAATTGGTCACATTGAGCTCATTATGATGATGCATTACCGAGTGGGCCCGGAGATACCTCTCAGTCATACGGAGTGACAAATCCCAGTCTCGATCCATGCTAACCCAACAGACACTTTTGGAGATACCTGTAGTATACCTTTATAGCCACCCAGTTACGTTGTGACGTTTGGTACACCCAAAGCACTCCTAAGGTATCCGGGAGTTACACTATCTCATGGTCTCAGGAAATGATACTTGACATTAGAAAAGCTCTAGCAAACGAACTACACGATCTTGTGCTATGCTTAGGATTGGGTCTTGTCCATCACATCATTCTCCCAATGATGTGATCCCGTTATCAATGACATCCAATGTCCATGGTCAGGAAACCGTAACCATCCATTGATGAACGAGCTAGTCAACTAGAGGCTCACTAGGGACATGTTGTGGTCTATGTATTCACACATGTATTACGATTTCCGGATAACACAATTATAGCATGAACGATAGACAATTATCATGAACAAGGAGGTATAATAATAACCATTTTATTATTGCCTCTAGGGCATATTTCCAACAGTCTCCCACTTGCAGTAGAGTCAATAACCTAGTTACATTGTGATGAATCGAACACCCATAGAGTTCTGGTGTTGATCATGTTTTGCTCGCGGAAGAGGTTTAGTTAACGGATTTGCGACATTCAGATCCGTATGCACTTTGCAAATATCTATGTCTCCATCTTGAACATTTTCACGAATGGAGTTGAAGCGATGCTTGATGTGCCTGGTCTTCTTGTGAAACCTGGGCTCCTTGGCAAAGGCAATGGCTCCAGTGTTGTCATAGAAGAGAGCCATCAGCCCCGACGCATTGGGAATAACTCCTAGGTCGGTAATGAACTCCTTCATCCAGATTGCTTCATGTGCTGCCTCCGAGGCTGCCATGTATTCCGCTTCACATGTAGATCCCGCCACGACACTTTCCTTGCAACTACACCAGCTTACTGCCCCACCATTCAAAATATACACGTATCCGGTTTGTGACTTAGAGTCATCCAGATCTGTGTTGAAGCTAGCGTTGACGTAACCCTTTACGACGAGCTCTTTGTCACCTCCATAGACGAGAAACATATCCTTAGTCCTTTTCAGGTATTTCGGGATATTCTGGACCGCTGTCCAGTGTTCCATGCTGGGATTACTTTGGTACCTTCCTACCAAACTTACGGAAAGGTTTACATCAGGTCTGGTACAGAGCATGGCATACATAATAGACCCTATGGCCGAGGCATAGGGGATGACACTCATCTTTTCTCTATCTTCTGCCGTGGTCGGGCATTGAGCCGAGCTCAATTTCACACCTTGCAACACAGGCAAGAACCCCTTCTTGGACTGATCCATATAGAACTTCTTCAATATCTTATCAAGGTATGTGCTTTGTGAAAGAGCTATGAGGCGTCTCGATCTATCTCTATAGATCTTGATGCCTAATATGTAAGCAGCTTCTCCAAGGTCCTTCATTGAAAAACACTTATTCAAGTAGGCCATAATGCTGTCCAAAAGTTCTATATCATTTCCCATCAAAAGTATGTCATCCACATATAATATGAGAAATGCTACAGAGCTCCCACTCACTTTCTTGTAAACGCAGGCTTCTCCATAAGTCTGCATAAACCCAAACGCTTTGATCATTTCATCAAAGTGAATGTTCCAACTCCGAGATGCTTGCACCAGCCCATAGATGGAGCGCTGCAGCTTGCATACCTTGTTAGCATTCTTAGGATTGACAAAACATTTCGGCTGCATCATATACAATTCTTCCTTAAGGAAGCCGTTAAGGAATGCCGTTTTGACGTCCATTTGCCATATCTCATAATCGTAGAATGCGGCAATTGCTAACATGATTCGGACGGACTTCAGCTTCGCCACGGGTGAGAAGGTCTCATCGTAGTCAACCCCTTGAACTTGTCGATAACCCTTAGCGACAAGTCGAGCTTTATAGATGGTAACATTACCATCCGCGTCCGTCTTCTTCTTAAAGATCCATTTATTTTCTATCACTCGCCGATCATCAGGCAAGTCTGTCAAAGTCCATACTTTGTTTTCATACATGGATCCTATCTCGGATTGCATGGCTTCAAGCCATTTAATTGTCGGAATCTGGGCTGCCATCGCTTCTTCATACTTCGAAGGTTCACCGTTGTTTAACAACATGATTTCTAGGACATGGTTGCCATGCCATTCTAGTGTGGAACGTGTCCTTGTGGACCTACGAAGTTCAGTAGCAACTTGATCCGAAGTACCTTGATCATCATCATTAACTTCCTCTCTAGTCGGTGTAGGCACCACAGGAACATCTTCCTAAGCTGCGCTACCTTCCGGTTCAAGAGGCAGTACTTCATCGAGTTCTACTTTCCTCCCACTTATTTCTTTTGAGAGAAACTCTTTCTCCAGAAAGGACCCGTTCTTAGCAACAAAGATCTTGCCTTCGGATCTTAGGTAGAAGGTATACCCAATGGTTTCCTTAGGGTATCTGTCGGTGTCAAAACCGGCGGATCTCGGGTAGGGGGTCCCGAACTGTGCGTCTAGGCGGATGGTAACAGGAGACAAGGGACACAATGTTTTTACCCAGGTTCGGGTCCTCTCGATGGAGGTAAAACCCTACTCCTGCTTGATTGATATTGATGATATGGGTAGTACAAGAGTGGATCTACCACGAGATCAAGGAGGCTAAACCCTAGAAGCTAGCCTATGGTATGATTGTTGTAATGGCTGTTCGTCCTACGGACCAAAACCATCCGGTTTATATAGACACCGGAGAGGGCTAGGGTTACACAGAGTCGGTTATAATGGTAGGAGATCTACATATCCGTATCGCCAAGCTTGCCTTCCACGCCAAGGAAAGTCCCATCCGGACACGGGACGAAGTCTTCAATCTTGTATCTTCATAGTATTGGAGTCCGGACGATGATGATAGTCCGGCTATCCGGACACCCCCTAGTCCAGGACTCCCTTAGTATCCTATGAAGACGCATTTTCCGACTTGGGTTCGAGCTTTTCAGGTTGAAGTTTCTTGACATAAGCATCGCATCCCCAAACTTTTAGAAATGACAGCTTAGGTTTCTTCCAAAACCATAATTCATATGGTGTCGTCCCAACAGATTTAGACGGTGCCCTATTTAAAGTGAATGTAGCTGTCTCTAGAGCGTATCCCCAAATTGATAGCGGTAAATCAGTGAGTGACATCATAGATCGCACCATATACAATAGAGTGCGATTATGACGTTCGGACACACCGTTACGCTGAGGTGTTCCAGGCGGTGTGAGTTGTGAAACGATTCCACATTTCCTTAAGTGCGTACCAAATTCGTGACTTAAATATTCTCCCCCATGATCTGATCGTAAGAACTTTATTTTTCGATCACGTTGATTCTCCACCTCATTATGAAATTCCTTGAACATTTCAAAGGTCTCAGACTTGTGCTTCATCAAGTAGACATACCCATATCTACTTAAGTCATTAGTGAGAGTGAGAACATAACGATAGCCTCCGTGAGCCTCAATTCTCATTGGACCGAACACATCGGTATGTATGATTTCCGATAAGTTGGTTGCTCGCTCCATTGTTCCGGAGAACGGAGTCTTGGTCATTTTACCCATGAGGCATGGTTCGCATGTGTCAAATGATTCGTAATCAAGAGACTCCAAAAGTCCATCAGCATGGAGCTTCTTCATGCGTTTGACACCAATGTGACCAAGGCAGCAGTGCCACAAGTATGTGGGACTATCGTTATTAACCTTACATCTTTTGGTATTCACATTATGAATATGTGTAACATCACGTTCGAGACTCATTAAGAATAAATCATTGACCAGCGGGGCATGACCATAAAACATATCTCTCATATAAATAGAACAACCATTATTCTCGGATTTAAATGAGTAGCCATCTCGTATTAAACGAGATCCAGATACAATATTCATGCTCAAAGCTTGCCCTAAATAACAATTATTGAGGTTTAAAACTAATCCCGTAGGTAAATGTAGAGGTAGCATGCCGACGGCGATCACATTGACCTTGGAACCATTCCCGACGCGCATCGTCACCTCGTCCTTCGCCAGTCTCCGTTTATTCCGCAACTCCTGTTTTGAGTTACAAATATGAGCAACCGCACCGGTATCAAATACCCAGGAGCTACTACGAGTACTGGTAAGGTACACATCAATTACATGTATATCACATATACCTTTGGTGTTGCCGGCTTCTTGTCCGCTATGTACTTGGGGCAGTTCCGCTTCCAGTGTCCACATCCCTTGCAATAAAAGCACTCAGTCTCAGGTTTGGGTCCATGCTTTGGCTTCTTCCCGGCAACTGGCTTACTGGGCGCAGCAACTCCCTTGTCGCCCTTCTTGAAGTTCTTCTTACCCTTGCCTTTCTTGAAACTAGTGGTTTTATTGACCATCAACACTTGATGTTCATTTTTGATCTCCACCTCTGCTGATTTCAGCATTGAAAATACCTCAGGAATGGTTTTCACCATCCCCTGCATATTGTAGTTCATCACAAAGCTCTTGTAGCTAGGTGGGAGTGACTGGAGGATTCTGTCAATGACCGCGTCATCCGGGAGATTAACTCCCAGCTGAGATAAGCGGTTGTGCAACCCAAACATTTTGAGTATGTGCTCGCTGAGAGAACCATTCTCCTCCATCTTACAACTATAGAACTTGTCGGAGACTTCATATCTCTTGACCCGGTCATGAGCTTGGAAAACCATTTTCAGATCTTGGAACATCTCATATGCTCCGTGCTGCTCAAAATGCTTTTGGAGCCCCGGTTCTAAGCTGTAAAGTATGCCGCACTAAACCAGGGAGTAATCATCACTACGTGACTGCCAGGTGTTCATAATGTCTTGAGTTGCAGGGAAAACGGGTGCTTCACCTAGCGGTGCATCTAGGACATATTCTTTCTTGGCAGCTATGAGGATGATCCTCAAGTTCTGGACCCAGTCCGTATAGTTGCTGCCATCGTCTTTCAGCTTGGTTTTCTCTAGGAATGCGTTGAAGTTGAGGGCAACATTAGAGTGGGCCATTTGATCTACAAGACATATTGCAAAGATTTTAGACTAAGTTCATGATAATTAAGTTCATCTAATCAAATTATATAATGAACTCCCACTTAGATAGACATCCCTCTAGTCATTTAAGTGATACATGATCCGAGTCAACTAGGCCATGTCCGATCATCACGTGAGACGGACTAGTCATCATCGGTGAACATCTTCATGTTGATCGTATCTTCTATACGACTCATGTTCGACCTTTCGGTCTCTTGTGTTCCGAGGCCATTTCTGTACATGCTAGGCTCGTCAAGTCAACCTAAGTGTTTTGCATGTGTAAATCTGGCTTACACCCGTTGTATGTGAATGTTAGAATCTATCACACCCGATCATCACGTGGTGCTTCGAGACAACGAACTTTCACAACAGCGCACAGTTAGGGGGAACACTTTCTTGAAATTATTATGAGGGATCATCTTATTTATGCTACCGTCGTTCTAAGCAAATAAGATGTAAAACATGATAAACATCACATGCAATCAAATAGTGACATGATATGGCCAATATCATTTTGCTCCTTTTGATCTCCATCTTCAGGGCGCCATGATCATCATCGTCACTGGCATGACACCATGATCTCCATCATCGTGTCTTCATGAAGTTGTCACGCCAACGATTACTTCTACTACTATGGCTAACGGTTTAGCAATAAAGTGAAGTAATTACATGGCGTTATTCAATGACACGCAGGTCATACAATAAATAAAGACAACTCCTATGGCTCCTGCCGGTTGTCATACTCATCGACATGCAAGTCGTGATTCCTATTACAAGAACATGATCAATCTCATACATCACACATATTTCATTCATCACATCCTTTGGCCATATCACATCACAATGCATATGCTGCAAAGACAAGTTAGACGTCCTATAATTGTTGTTGCATGTTTTTACGTGGCTGCAATAGGATTCTAGCAAGAACGTTTCTTACCTACGCCAAAACCACAACGTGATATGCCAATTTCTATTTACCCTTCATAAGGACCCTTTTCATCGAATCCGATCCGACTAAAGTGGGAGAGACAGACACCCGCTAGCCACCTTATGCAACTAGTGCATGTCAGTCGGTGGAACCTGTCTCACATAAGCGTACGTGTAAGGTTGGTCCGGGCCGCTTCATCCCCTGATGCCGCCGAAACAAGATAAGACTAGTAGTGGCAAGTAAATTGACAAAATCGACGCCCACAACAATCTTGTGTTCTACTCGTGTATAGAAACTACGCATAGACCTAGCTCTGATACCACTGTTGGGGATCGTTGCAAAAAATAAAAAATTTATACGCATCACCAAGATCAATCTATGGAGTCATCTAGCAACGAGAGAGAGGAGTGCATTTACATACCCTTGTAGACCGCGAGCGGAAGCGTTCAAGAGAACGGGGTTGATGGAGTTGTACTCGTCGTGATCCAAACCACCGATGATCCTAGTGCCGAACGTACGGCACCTCCGCGTTCAACACACGTACGGAGTGCTGACGTCTCCTCCTTCTTGATCCAGCAAGGGGGAAGGAGAGGTTGAGGAAGAGAGGTCCAACAGCAGCACGACGACATGGTGGTGATGGAGTGGTCGTACTCCGACAGGGCTTCGCCTAGCTCTTAATCGGAGGAGGAGCGGTGTTGGGGAGGGGAGGGGCTGCTCCTTGGATGTCGTGTGCAGCCCTTCCCTCGCCCCTCTATTTATAGGGGAAGGAGGAAGGGGGCCGGCCACCTCTAGATGAGATCTAGAGGGGGGCGGCGGCCAAGGGGAGGGGGCTTGCCCCCCAAGCAAGGGGGCACTACCTCTAGGATTTCCCCCCAACCCTAGGCGCATGGGCCCAAGGGGAGATGCGCCCAGCCCTCCATGGGCTGGTTCCCTTTCCCCCACGGCCCATGAGGCCCTCCGAGAGAGGTGGCCCCTCCCGATGGACCCCCGGAACCCCTCCGGTGGCCCCGGTACATTACCGATATGCCCCCGAACTTTTCGGTGACCGTATGATAACTTTATTGGAAATATGCCCTAGAGGCAATAATAAAATGGTTATTATTATATTTCCTCATTCATGATAATTGTCTTTAATTCATGCTATAATTGTGTTATCCGAAAATCGCAATACATGTGTGTATACATAGACCACAACATGTCCCTAGTGAGCCTCTAGTTGACTAGCTCGTTTATCAATAGATGGTCACGGTTTCCTGGCCATGGACATTGGATGTCATTGATAATGGGATCACATCATTGGGAGAATGTGTGATAGACAAGACCCAATCCTAAGCTTAGCACAAGATCGTGTAGTTCATTTGCTAGAGCTTTTCCAATGTGAAGTATCATTTCCTTAGACCATGAGATCGTGTAACTCCCGGATGTCGTAGGAATGCTTTGGGTGTACCAAACGTCACAACATAACTGGGTGACTATAAAGGTATACTACAGGTGTCTCCGAAAGTGTCTGTTGGGTTGACACGGATCGAGACTGGGATTTGTCACTCCGTATGACGGAGAGGTATCTCTGGTCCCACTCGATAATGCATCATAATAATGAGCTCAAAGTGACTAAGTGGTTGGTCACGGGATCATGCATTACGATACGAGTAAAGTGACTTGCCGGTAACGAGATTGAACGAGGTATTAGGATACCGACGATCGAATCTCAGGCAAGTAACGTACCGATTGACAAAGGGAATTGTATACGGGATTACTTGAATCCTCGACATCGTGGTTCATTCAATGAGATCATCGTGGAAGATGTGGGAGCCAACATGGGTATCCAGATCCCGCTGTTGTTTATTGACTGGAGAGTCGTCTCGGTCATGTCTGCATGACTCCCGAACCCGTAGGGTCTACACACTTAAGGTTCGGTGACGCTAGGGTTGTAGAGATACTAGTATGCGGTAACCCAAAAGTTGTTCAGAGTCCCGGATGAGATCCCGGACGTCACGAGGAGTTCCATAATGGTCCAGAGGTGAAGAATTATATATAGGAAGTCTAGTTTCGTCCATCAGGAAAGTTTCGGGGGTCACCGGTATTGTACCGAGACCATCGGAAGGGTCCCGGGGGTCCACCGGGTGGGGCCACCTACCCGGAGGGCCCCATGGGCTGAAGTGGGAGGGGAACCAGCCCCTGGTGGGCTGGTGCGCCCCCCCTTGGCCCCCCCTGCGCCTAGGGTTGGAAACCCTAGGGGTGGGGGCGCCCCACTTGGCTTGTGGGGCAAGCCACCCTCCTTGGCCGCCCCCCCTTGAGATCCAATCTCTAGGGGGGCGGCGCCCCCCTGGCCCCTATATAAAGAGGGGGGAGGGAGGGCAGCCGCACCCAAGTCCCTGGCGCCTCCCTCTCCCTCTGCAACACCTCTCCCTCTTGTAGAGCTTGGCGAAGCCCTGCCGAGATCGCCGCTACTTCCACCACCACGTCGTCATGCTGCTGGATCTCCATCATCCTCTCCCTCCCCCTTGCTGGATCAAGAAGGAGGAGACGTCTTCCCCAACCGTGCATGTGTTGAACGCGGAGGTGCCGTCCGTTCGGCACTAGGATCATCTGTGATTTGGATCACGACGAGTACGACTCCCTCAATCCCGTTCTCTTGAACGCTTCCGCCCGATCTACAAGGTTATGTAGATGCACTCCTCTATCTCGTTGCTAGATGACTCCATAGATTGATCTTGGTGAAGCATAGAAATTTTTTATTTTCTGCAACGTTCCCCAACAGTGGCATCATGAGCTAGGTCTATGCGTAGTTTCTATGCACGAGTAGAACACAAACTTGTTGTTGGCGTAGATGTTGTCAATTTTCTTGCCACTATTAGTCTTATCTTGCTTCGGCGGCATCGTGGGATGAAGCGGCCCGGTCCTACCTTACACGTACGCTTACGTGAGACAGGTTCCACCGACTGACATGCATTAGTTGCATAAGGTGGCTAGCGGGTGTCTGTCTCTCCCACTTTAGTTGGAGCGGATTCGATGAAAAGGGTCCTTATGAAGGGTAAATAGAAATTGGCATATCACGTTGTGGTTTTATGTAGGTAAGAAACGTTCTTGCTAGAAACCTATAGAAGCCACGTAAAAACACGCAACAACAATTAGAGGACGTCTAACTTGTTTTTGCAACACATGCCTTGTGATGTGATATGGCCAAAAGGATGTGTTGAATGAAATATATGTGATGTATGAGATTGATCATGTTCTTGTAATAGGAATCACGACTTGCATGTCGATGACTATGACAACCGGTAGGAGCCATAGGAGTTGTCTTTATTTTTTGTATGACCTGCGTGTCATTGAATAACGCCATGTAAATTACTTTAATTTATTGCTAAACACGTTAGCCATAGAAGTAGAAGTAATCATTGGCGTGACAACTTCATGAAGACACGATGATGGAGATCATGATGATGGAGATCATGGTGTCATGCCGGTGACGAAGATGATCATGGCGCCCCGAAGATGGAGATCAAAGGAGCAATATGATATTGGCCATATCATGTCACTATTTGATTGCATGTGATGTTTATCATGTTTTGCTTCTTATTTGCTTAGTACGACGGTAGTAAATAAGATGATCCCTTACAATAATTTCAAGAAAGTGTTCCCCCTAACTATGCGCCGTTGCGAAAGTTCGTTGTTTCGAAGCACCACGTGATGATCGGGTGTGATAGACTCTAACATTCACATACAACGGGTGTAAGACAGATTTACACATGCAAAACACTTAGGTTGATTTGACGAGCCTAGCATGTACAGACATGGCCTCGGGACACAAGAGACCGAAAGGTCGAACATGAGTCGTATGGAAGATACGATCAACAGGGAGATGTTCACCGATGATGACTAGTCCGTCTCACGTGATGATCGGACATGGTCTAATTGAGTCGGATCATGTATCACTTAGATGACTAGAGGGATGTCTAATCTGAGTGGGAGTTCATTAAATTATTTGATTAGATGAACTTAATTATCATGAACTTAGTCTAAAAACCTTTGCAAAATGTCTTGTAGATCAAATGGCCAACGCTCATGTCAACCTCAACTTCAACGCGTTCCTAGAGAAAACCAAACTGAAAGATGATGGCAGCAACTATTCGGACTGGGTTCGGAACCTGAGGATCATCCTCATAGCTGCCAAAAAAGCATATGTCCTAGATGCACCGCTAGGAGAAGCACCCGTTTTCCCAGCAACTCAAGACGTTATGAACGCCGAGCAGTCGCGTAGTGATGATTACTCCCTGATTCAGTGTGGCAGGCTTTACAGCTTAGAACCAGGGCTCCAAAAGCGTTTTGAGCAGCATGGAGCATATGAGATGTTCCAAGAGCTGAAAATGGTTTTCCAAGCTCATGCCCGGGTCGAGAGATGTGAAGTCTCTGACAAGTTCTACAGTTGTAAGATGGAGGAGAATGGTTCTGTCAGCGAGCACATACTCAAAATGTCTGGGTCGCACAACCGCTTGTCTTAGCTGGGAGTTAATCTCCCAGATGACGCGGTCATTGACAGAATCCTCCAGTCGATCCCACCTAGCTACAAGAGCTTTGTGATGAACTACAATATGTAGGGGATGGTGAAAACCATTCCTGAGGTATTTTCAATGCTGAAATCAGCGGAGGTGGAGATCAAAAAGGAACATCAAGTGTTGATGGTCAATAAAACCACTAGTTTCAAGAAAGGCAAGGGTAAGAAGAACTTCAAGAAGGACGACAAGGGAGTTGCCGCGCCCGGTAAGCCAGCTGCCGGGAAGAAGCCAAAGAATGGACCCAAACCTGAGACTGAGTTCTTTTATTGCAAGGGAAAGGGACACTCGAAGCGGAACTGCCCCAAATACTTAGCTGACAAGAAGGTCGGCAACACTAAAGGTATATGTGATATACATGTAATTGATGTGTACCTTACCAGTACTCGTACTAGCTCCTGGGTATTTGATACCGGTGCGGTTGCTCATATTTGTAACTCAAAGCAGGAGCTGTGGAATAAGCGGAGACTGGCGAAGGACGAGGTGACGATGCGCGTCGGGAATGGTTCCAAGGTCAATGTGATCGCCGTCGGCATGCTACCTCTACATTTACCTACGGGATTAGTTTTAAACCTCAATAATTGTTATTTAGGGCAAGCTTTGAGCATGAATATTGTATCTGGATCTCGTTTAATACGAGATGGCTACTCATTTAAATCCGAGAATAATGGTTGTTCTATTTATATGAGAGATATGTTTTATGGTCATGCCCCGCTGGTCAATGATTTATTCTTAATGAGTCTCGAACGTGATGTTACACATATTCATAATGTGAATACCAAAAGATGTAAGGTTAATAACGATAGTCCCACATACTTGTGGCACTGCTGCCTTGGTCACATTGGTGTCAAACGCATGAAGAAGCTCCATGCTGATGGACTTTTGGAGTCTCTTGATTACGAATCATTTGACACATGCGAACCATGCCTCATGGGTAAAATGACCAAGACTCCGTTCTCCGGAACAATGGAGCGAGCAACCAACTTATCGGAAATCATACATACCGATGTGTTCGGTCCAATGAGCATTGAGGCTCACGGAGGCTATCGTTATGTTCTCACTCTCACTAATGACTTAAGTAGATATGGGTATGTCTACTTGATGAAGCACAAGTCTGAGACCTTTGAAATGTTCAAGGAATTTCATAATGAGGTGGAGAATCAACGTGATCGAAAAATAAAGTTCTTACGATCAGATCATGGGGGAGAATATTTAAGTCACGAATTTGGTACGCACTTAAGGAAATGTGGAATCGTTTCACAACTCACACCGCCTGGAACACCTCAGCGTAACGGTGTGTCCGAACGTCATAATCGCACTCTATTGTATATGGTGCGATCTATGATGTCACTCACCGATTTACCGCTATCAATTTGGGGATACGCTCTAGAGACAGCTACATTCACTTTAAATAGGGCACCGTCTAAATCTGTTGGGACGACACCGTATGAATTATGGTTTGGGAAGAAACCTAAGCTGTCGTTTCTAAAACTTTGGGGATGCGATGCTTATGTCAAGAAACTTCAACCTGAAAAGCTCGAACCCAAGTCGGAAAAATGCGTCTTCATAGGATACCCTAAGGAAATCATTGGGTATACCTTCTACCTCATATCCGACGGCAAGATCTTTGTTGCCAAGAACGGGTCCTTTCTGGAAAAAGAGTTTCTCTCGAAAGAAGTAAGTGGGAGGAAAGTAGAACTCGATGAAGTACTGCCTCTTGAACCGGAAAGTAGCGCAGCTCAGGAAGATGTTCCTGTGGTGCCTGCACCGACTAGAGAGGAAATTAATGATGATGATCAAGGTACTTCGGATCAAGTTACTACTGAACTTCGTAGGTCCATGAGGACACGTTCCACACCAGAGTGGTATGGCAACCCTGTCCTGGAAATCATGTTGTTAGACAACGGTGAACCTTCGAACTATGAAGAAGCAATGGCGGGCCCAGATTCCAACAAATTGGTTGAAGCCATGCAATCTGAGATAGGATCCATGTATGAAAACAAAGTATGGACTTTGACAGACTTGCCCGATGATCGGCGAGCGATAGAAAACAAATGGATCTTTAAGAAGAAGACGGACGCGGATGGTAATGTTACCATCTATAAAGCTCGACTTGTCGCTAAGGGTTATCGACAAGTTCAAGGGGTTGACTACGATGAGACTTTCTCTCCCGTAGCAAAGCTGAAGTCTGTCCGAATCATGTTAGCAATTGCCGCATACTATGATTATGAGATATGGCAAATGGACATCAAAACGGCATTCCTTAACGGCCATCTTAAGGAAGAACTGTATATGATGCAGCCGGAGGCTTTTGTCGATCCTAAGAATGCTAACAAGGAATGCAATCTCCAGCGCTCCATCTATGGGCTGGTGCAAGCATCTCGGAGTTGGAACATTCGCTTTAATGAAATGATCAAAGTGTTTGGGTTTATGCAGACTTATGGAGAAGCCTGCGTTTACAAGAAACTGAGTGGGAGCTCTGTAGCATTTCACATATTATATGTGGATGACATACTTTTGATGGGAAATGATATAGAACTTTTGGACGGCATTAAGGCCTACTTGAATAAGTGTTTTTCAATGAAGGACCTTGGAGAAGCTGCTTACATATTAGGCATCAAGATCTATAGAGATAGATCAAGACGCCTCATAGGTCTTTCACAAAGCACATACCTTGATAAGATATTGAAGAAGTTCAATATGGATCAGTCCAATAAGGGGTTCTTGCCTGTGTTGCAAGGTGTGAAATTGAGCTCGGCTCAATGTCCGACCACGGCAGAAGATAGAGAAAAGATGAGTGTCGTCCCCTATGCCTTAGCCATAGGGTCTATCATGTATGCCATGCTGTGTACCAGACCTAATGTAAACCTTGCCGTAAGTTTGGTAGGAAGGTACCAAAGTAATCCCGGCATGGAACACTAGACAACGGTCAAGAATATCCTGAAATACCTGAAAAGGACTAAGGATATGTTTCTCGTTTATGGAGGTGACGAAGAGCTCGTCGTAAAGGGTTACGTCGACGCTAGCTTCGACACAGATCTGGATGACTCTAAGTCACGAACCGGATACATGTATATTTTGAATGGTGGGGTAGTAAGTTGGTGCAGTTGCAAGCAAAGCGTCGTGGTGGGTGAGGGAGTCCTGGACTAGGGGGTGTCCGGATAGCCGAACTATCATCATTGGCCGGACTCCAAGACTATGTAGATACAAGATTGAAGACTTTGTCCCGTGTCCGGAGGGGACTTCCATTGGCGTGGAAGGCAAGCTTGGCGATACGGATATGTAGATCTCCTACCATTGTAACCGACTCTGTGTAACCCTAGCCCTCTCCGGTGTCTATATAAACCGGAGGGTTTTAGTCCGTAGGACAAACAACAATCATACCATACGCTAGCTTCTAGGGTTTAGCCTCCTTGATCTCGTGGTAGATCTAATCTTGTACTACCCATATCATCAATATCAATCAAGCAGGAGTAGGGTTTTACCTCCATCGAGAGGGCCCAAACCTGGGTAAAAACATCATGTCCCTTGTCTCCTGTTACCATCCGCCTAGACGCACAATTCGGGACCCCCTACCCGAGATCCGCCGGTTTTGACACCGACATTGGTGCTTTCATTGAGAGTTCCTCTGTGTCGTCGCTCATAGGCCCGACAGCTCCTTCGATCATCAATAACGACACGGTCCAGGGTGAGACTTTTCTCCCCGGACAGATCTTTGTATTCGGCGGCTTTGCACTGCGGGCCAATTCGCTTGGCCATCTGGAGCAGATCGAAAGCTACGCCCCTGGCCATCAGGTCAGATTTGGGAGTTTGAACTACACGGCCGACATCTGCGGAGACTTGATCTTCGACGGATTCGAGCCACAGCCGAGCGCGCCGCACTGTCACGATGGGCATGATCTAGCTCTGCTGCCGGACAGTGCCCTGGAGGCTGCACAAGAGTCCGCTCCGACCCTTAACTCGGAGCCGACTGCGCCGATCAAGGATGGGTGGCTAGACACCGCCTCGGGGGCTGCTACCTCTACAGCGATGGATCTGAATACCGACCCTGTCCCTTGTAAAGCTCGTGACTCTGAGGCACCGGATTCATCGCCGGACTCCGAACCTCCCGCGCCCCTACCAATTGAATCCGATTGGGCGCCGATCATGGAGTTCACCACTGCGGACATCTTTCAGCACTCGCCTTTTGGCGACATCCTGAATTCGCTAAAGTATCTCTCGTTATCAGGAGAGCCCTGGCCGGACTGCGGTCAGGACGGTTGGGATGTGGACGACGAAGAAATTCAAAGCCCACCCACCACCCACTTTGTAGCCACTATCGACGACCTAACCAACATGCTAGACTTCGACTCCGAAGACATCGACAGTATGGACGATGATGCCGGAGACGACCAAGAACCAGCGGCTACGGGGCACTGGAAAGCCACCTCGTCATACGACATATACATGGTGGACATCCCAAAGGATGGGAATGACGATGGAACAGCGGAGGAATACCCCTCCAAGAAACAGCCTAAGTGCCGGCGTCAGCGGCGCCGCTCTAAATCCCGCCACAGAAGAATGGAGATTCCGGCACCGGAGACAATAGCACCCCGAACAGTGCCGAAGACAACCCCCTCCAGCAAGATTCAGCATAGGACGATGAATAAGCCAGCCCTTGAAGGAAATATGCCCTAGAGGCAATAATAAAGTTATTATTTATTTCCTCATATCAGGATAAATGTTTATTATTCATGCTAGAATTGTATTAACCAGAAACATGATACATGTGTGAAATACATAGACAAACCTGTAGTCACTAGTATGCCTTTACTTGACTAGCTCATTAATCAAAGATGGTTATGTTTCCTAACCATAGACATGTGTTGTCATTTGATTAGTGGGATCACATCATTAGAAGAATGATGTGATTGACATGACCCATTCCGTTAGCCTAGCACTTGATCGTTTAATATACTGCTATTGCTTTCTTCATGACTTATACATGTTCCTGTAACTATGAGATTTATGCAACTCCCGTTTACCGGAGGAACACTTTGGGTACTACTAAACCTCACAACATAACTGGATGATTATAAAGGAGTACTATAGGTGGCTCCGAAGGTACATGTTGAGTTGGCGTATTTCGAGATTAGGTTTTGTCACTCCAATCGTCGGAGAGGTATCTTTGGGCCCTCTCGGTAATGCACATCATTATAAGCCTTGCAGGCAGTGTGACCAATGAGTTGGTTATGGGATGATGCATTATAGAACGAGTAAAGAGACTTGCCAGTAACGAGATTGAACTAGGTATTGGATACCGACGATTAAATCTCGGGCAAGTAACATACCGATGACAAAGGGAACAACGTATGTTGTTATGCGGTTTGACCGATAAAGATCTTCGTAGAATATGTAGGAACCAATATGGGCATCTAGGTCCCGCTATTGGTTATTGACCGAAAATAGTTCTAGGTCATGTCTACATAGTTCTCGAACCCGTAGGGTCCGCACGCTTAACGTTACGATGACAGTTTTATTATGAGTTTATAAGTTTTGATGTACCTAAGCTTGTTCGGAGTCCCGGATGTGATCACGGACATGACGAGGAGTCTCAAAATGGTCGAGACATAAAGATCGATATATTGGACGAATATATTCGGACACCGGAATTGTTCCGGGTGATTTCGGAGAAAACCGGAGTGCCGGGGGGGTTACCGGAACCCCCCGGGAGAGTATTGGGCCTTATGGGCCTTGGGGGAAGGGAGAGAGGGGCAGCCAGCATGGGCCGCGCGCCCCCTCCCCCCACTGGTCCGAATTGGACTAGGAGGGGGGGCGGCGCCCCCCCTTTCCTTCCCCCTCTCCCCCTTCCTTCCCCCTCCTAGTAGGAGTAGGAAAGGAGGAGTCCTACTCCTACTAGGAGGTGGATTCCTCCTCCTTGGCGCGCCCAAGGGGCCGGCCGGCCTCCCCCCTTGCTAATTTATATACGGGGGCAGGGGGCACCCCATAGACACACAAGTTGATCTACGGATCGTTCCTTAGCCGTGTGCGGTGCCCCCCTACACCATATTCCACCTCGGTCATATCGTCGCGGAGGTTAGGCGAAGCCCTGCGCCGGTAGAGCATCATCATCGTCACCACACCGTCGTGCTGACGGAGGTCATCTCCGGAGCTTTGCTGGATCGGAGCACGGAGATCGTCATCGAGCTGAACGTGTGCTGAACTCGGAGGCCCCGTACGTTCGGTGCTTGGATCGGTCGGATCGTGAAGACGTACGACTACATCAACCGCGTTGTGCTAACGCTTCCGCTTACGGTCTACGAGGGTACGTAGACGAACACTCTCCCCTCTCGTTGCTATGCCATCACCATGATATTGCGTGTGCATAGGAATTTTTTTGAAATTACTACGTTCCCCAACAGTGGCATCCGAGCCTAGGTTTTATGCGTTGATGTTATATGCACGAGTAGAACACAAGTGAGTTGTGGGCGATACAAGTCATACTGCTTACCAGCATGTCATAATTTGGTTCGGCGGTATTGTGAGATGAAGCGGCCCGGACCGACATTACGCGTACGCTTACGCAAGACTGGTTTCACCGTTACAAGCACTCGTGCTTAAAGGTGGCTGGCGGGTGTCTGTCTCTCTCACTTTAGCTGAATCGAGTGTGGCTACGCCCGGTCCTTGCAAAGGTTAAAACAGCACCAACTTGACGAACTATCGTTGTGCTTTTGATGCGTAGGTAAGAACGGTTCTTGCTAAAGCCCGTAGCAGCCACGTAAAATTTGCAACAACAAAGTAGAGGACGTCTAACTTGTTTTTGCAGGGCATGTTGTGATGTGATATGGTCAAGACGTGATGCTATATTTTATTGTATGAGATGATCATGTTTTGTAACCGAAGTTATCGGCAACTGGCAGGAGCCATATGGTTGTCGCTTTATTGTATGAAATGCAAACGCCCTGTAATTGCTTTACTTTATCACTAAGCGGTAGCGATAGTCGTAGAAGCAATAGATGGCGTAACGACAACGATGCTACGATGGAGATCAAGGTGTCGCGCCGGTGACGATGGTGATCACGACGGTGCTTCGAAGATGGAGATCACAAGCACAAGATGATGATGGCCATATCATATCACTTATATTGATTGCATGTGATGTTTATCCTTTATGCATCTTATCTTGCTTTGATTGACGGTAGCATTTTAAGATGATCTCTCACTAAATAATCAAGAAGTGTTCTCCCTGAGTATGCACCGTTGCGAAAGTTCTTCGTGCTGAGACACCACGTGATGATCGGGTGTGATAGGCTCTACGTTCAAATACAACGGGTGCAAAACAGTTGCACACGCGGAATACTCAGGTCATACTTGACGAGCCTAGCATATACAGATATGGCCTCGGAACACGGAGACCGAAAGGTCGAGCGTGAATCATATAGTAGATATGATCAACATAGTGATGTTCACCATTGAAACTACTCCATCTCACGTGATGATCGGACATGGTTTAGTTGATTTGGATCACGTGATCACTTAGATGACTAGAGAGATGTCTGTCTAAGTGGGAGTTCTTAAGTAATATGATTAATTGAACTTAAATTTATCATGAACTTAGTACCTGATAGTATTTTGCTTGTCTATGTTTGTTTGTAGATAGATGGCTCGTGCTGTTGTTCCGTTGAATTTTAATGCGTTCCTTGAGAAAGCAAAGTTGAAAGATGATGGTAGCAATTACACGGACTGGGTCCGTAACCTGAGGATTATCCTCATTGCTGCACAGAAAAGTTACGTCCTGGAAGCACCGCTGGGTGCCAGGCCTGCTGCTGATGCAACTGACGACGTTAAGAACGTCTGGCAGAGCAAAGCTGATGACTACTCGATAGTTCAGTGTGCCATGCTTTACGGCTTAGAACCGGGTCTTCAACGACGTTTTGAACGTCATGGAGCATATGAGATGTTCCAGGAGTTGAAGTTAATATTTCAAGCAAATGCCCGGATTGAGAGATATGAAGTCTCCAATAAGTTCTATAGCTGCAAGATGGAGGAGAATAGTTCTGTCAGTGAACACATACTCAAAATGTCTGGGTATAATAATCACTTGATTCAACTGGGAGTTAATCTTCCTGATGATAGTGTCATTGACAGAATTCTCCAATCACTGCCACCAAGCTACAAGAGCTTCGTGATGAACTATAATATGCAAGGGATGAACAAGACTATTCCCGAGCTCTTCGCAATGCTAAAAGCTGCGGAGGTAGAAATCAAGAAGGAGCATCAAGTGTTGATGGTTAACAAGACCACCAGTTTCAAGAAAAAGGGCAAAGGGAAGAAGAAGGGGAACTTCAAAAAGAACGGCAAGCAAGTTGCTGCTCAAGAGAAGAAACCCAAGTCTGGACCTAAGCCTGAAACTGAGTGCTTCTACTGCAAGCAGACTGGACACTGGAAGCGGAACTGCCCCAAGTATTTGGCGGATAAGAAGGATGGCAAAGTGAACAAAGGTATATGTGATATACATGTTATTGATGTGTACCTTACTAATGCTCGCAGTAGCACCTGGGTATTTGATACTGGTTCTGTTGCTAATATTTGCAACTCGAAACAGGGACTACGGATTAAGCGAAGATTGGCTAAGGACGAGGTGACGATGCGCGTGGGAAATGGTTCCAAAGTCGATGTGATCGCGGTCGGCACGCTACCTCTACATCTACCATCGGGATTAGTTTTAGACCTAAATAATTGTTATTTGGTGCCAGCGTTGAGCATGAACATTATATCTGGATCTTGTTTGATGCGAGACGGTTATTCATTTAAATCAGAGAATAATGGTTGTTCTATTTATATGAGTAATATCTTTTATGGTCATGCACCCTTGAAGAGTGGTCTATTCTTATTGAATCTCGATAGTAGTGATACACATGTTCATAGTGTTGAAACCAAAAGATGCAGAGTTGATAACGATAGTGCAACTTATTTGTGGCACTGCCGTTTAGGTCATATCGGTGTAAAGCGCATGAAGAAACTCCATACTGATGGGCTTTTGGAATCACTTGATTATGAATCACTTGGTACTTGCGAACCGTGCCTCATGGGCAAGATGACTAAAACGCCGTTCTCCGGAACTATGGAGCGAGCAACTGATTTGTTGGAAATCATACATACTGATGTTTGTGGTCCAATGAATGTTGAGGCTCGCGGCGGGTATCGTTATTTTCTCACCTTCACAGATGATTTGAGCAGATATGGGTATATCTACTCAATGAAACACAAGTCTGAAACATTTGAAAAGTTCAAAGAATTTCAGAGTGAAGTGGAAAATCATCGTAACAAGAAAATAAAATTTCTACGATCTGATCGTGGAGGAGAATATTTGATTTACGAGTTTGGTCTGCACTTGAAACAATGTGGAATAGTTTCACAACTCACGCCACCCGGAACACCACAACGAAATGGTGTGTCCGAACATCGTAATCGTACTTTACTAGATATGGTGCGATCTATGATGTCTCTTACTGATTTACCGCTATCGTTTTGGGGTTATGCTTTAGAGACGGCCGCATTCACGTTAAATAGGGCACCATCAAAATCCGTTAAGACAACGCCTTATGAACTGTGGTTTGGCAAGAAACCAAAGTTGTCGTTTCTTAAAGTTTGGGGCTACGATGCTTATGTGAAGAAACTTCAACCAGATAAGCTCGAACCCAAATTGGAGAAATGTGTCTTCATAGGATACCCAAAAGAGACTGTTGGGTACACCTTCTATCATAGATCTGAAGGCAAGATTTTCGTTGCTAAATTCGGATCCTTTCTAGAGAAGCAATTTCTCTCGAAAGATGTGAGTGAGAGGAAAGTAGAACTTGATGAGGTAACTGTACCTGCTCCCTTATTGGAAAGTAGTTCATCACAAGAACCGGTTCCTGTGACAACTACACCAATTAGTGAGGAAGCTAATGATATTGATCATGAAACTTCAGATCAAGTTTCTACTGAACCTCGTAGGTCTACCAGAGTGAGATCCGCACCAGAGTGGTACGGTAATCCAATTCTGGAAGTCATGTTACTTGACCATGATGAACCTACTAACTATGAGGAAGCAATGATGAGCCCAGATTCCGCAAAATAGCTAGAGGCCATGAAATCTGAGATGGGATCCATGTATGAAAACAAAGTATGGACTTTGGTTGACTTGCCCGATGATTGGAAAGCCATTGAGAATAAATGGATCTTTAAGAAGAAGACTGACGCTGATGGTAATATAACTGTCTATAAAGCTCGACTTGTTGCAAAAGGTTTTCGACAAGTTCAAGGAGTTGACTACGATCAGACTTTCTCACCCGTAGCGATGCTTAAGTCTGTCCGAATGATGTTAGCTATTGCTGCATTTCATGATTATGAAATTTGGCAAATGGATGTCAAAACTGCATTCTTGAATGGATTTCTGGAAGAAGAGTTGAATATGATGCAGCCAGAAGGTTTTGTTGATCCAAAAGGTGCTAACAAAGTGTGCAAGCTCCAGCGTTCCATTTATGGACTGGTGCAAGCATCTCGGAGTTGGAATAAACGCTTTGATAGTGTGATCAAAGCATATGGTTTTATACAGACTTTTGGAGAAGCCTGTATTTACAAGAAAGTGAGTGGGAGCTCTGTAGCATTTCTGATATTATATGTAGATGACATATTATTAATTGGAAATGATATAGAATTTCTGGATAGCATAAAGGGATACTTGAATAAAAGTTTTCAATGAAAGACCTCGGTGAAGCTGCTTACATATTGGGCATCAAGATCTATAGAGATAGATCAAGACGCTTAATAGGACTTTCACAAAGCACATACCTTGACAAAATTTGGAAAAAGTTCAAAATGGATCAGGCAAAGAAAGGATTCTTGCCTGTGCTACAAGGTGTGAAGTTGAGTCAAACTCAATGCCCGACCACAGCAGAAGATAGAGAGAAAATGAAAGATATTCCCTATGCATCAGCCATAGGCTCTATCATGTATGCAATGTTGTGTACCAGACCTGACGTATGCTTAGCAATAAGCTTGGCAGGAAGGTACTAAAGTAATCCAGGAGTGGATCACTGGATAGCGGTCAAGAACATCCTGAAATACCTGAAAAGGACTAAGGATATGTTTCTCGTATATGGAGGTGACAAAGAGCTAGTCGTAAATGGTTACGTCGATGCAAACTTCGACACTGATCCGGACGATTCTAAATCGCAAACCGGATACGTGTTTTTATTAAATGGTGGAGATGTAAGTTGGTGCAGTTCTAAACAAAGCGTCGTGGCGGGATCTACATGTGAAGCGGAGTACATAGCTGCTTCTGAAGCAGCAAATGAAGGAGTCTGGATGAAGGAGTTCATTTCCGATCTCGGTGTCATACCTAGTGCATCAGGACCAATGAAGATCTTCTGTGACAATACTGGTGCAATTGCCTTGGCAAAGGAATCCAGATTTCACAAGAGGACCAAGCACATCAAGAGACGCTTCAATTCCATTCGGGACCAAGTCCAAGTGGGAAACACAGAGATTTGCAAGATACATACGGATCTGAATGTTGCAGACCCATTGACTAAGCCTCTCTCACGAGCAAAACATGATCAGCACCAAGACTCCATGGGTGTTAGAATCATTACTATGTAATCTAGATTATTGACTCTAGTGCAAGTGGGAGACTGAAGGAAATATGGCCTAGAGGCAATAATAAAGTTATTATTTATTTCCTCATATCATGATAAATGTTTATTATTCATGCTAGAATTATATTAACCGGAAACATGATACATGTGTGAAATACATAGACAAACCTGTAGTCACTAGTATGCCTCTACTTGACTAGCTCATTAATCAAAGATGGTTATGTTTCCTAACCATAGACATGTGTTGTCATTTGATTAGTGGGATCACATCATTAGAAGAATGATGTGATTGACATGACCCATTCCGTTAGCCTAGCACTTGATCGTTTAATATACTGCTATTGCTTTCTTCATGATTTATACATGTTCCTGTAACTATGAGATTTATGCAACTCCCATTTACCAGAGGAACACTTTGGGTACTACCAAACGTCACAACATAACTGGGTGATTATAAAGGAGTACTACAGGTGTCTCCGAAGGTACATGTTGAGTTGGCTTTGTCACTCCGATCGTCGGAGAGGTATCTCTGGGCCCTCTCGGTAATGCACATCATTATAAGCCTTGCAAGCAATGTGACCAATGAGTTGGTTACGGGATGATGCATTACAGAACGAGTAAAGAGACTTGCCAGTAACGAGATTGAACTAGGTATTGGATACCGACGATCAAATCTCGGGCAAGTAACATACCGATGACAAAGGGAACAACGTATGTTGTTATGCGGTTTGACCGATAAAGATCTTCGTAGAATATGTAGGAACCAATATGGGAATCCAGGTCCCGCTATTGGTTATTGACCGAGAATAGTTCTAGGTGTCTACATAGTTCTCGAACCCGTAGGGTCCGCACGCTTAACGTTATGATGACAGTTTTATTATGAGTTTATAAGTTTTGATGTACCGAAGCTTGTTCGGAGTCCCGGATGTGATCACAGACATGACGAGGAGTCTCGAAATGGTCGAGACATAAAGATCGATATATTGGACGACTATATTCGGACACCGGAATTGTTCCGGGTGATTTCGGAGAAAACCGGAGTGCCACGGGGGTTACCGGAACCCCCCGGGAGAGTATTGGGCCTTATGGGCCTTAGGGGAAGGGAGAGAGGGGCGGCCAGCATGGGCCGCGTGCCCCCTCCCCCCTCTGGTCCGAATTGGACTAGGAGGGGGGGCGCCCCCCCTTTCCTTCCCCCTCTCCCCCTGCCTTCCCCCTCCTAGTAGGAGTAGGAAAGGAGGAGTCCTACTCCTACTAGGAGGAGGATTCCTCCTCCTTGGCGCGCCCAAGGAGCCGGCCGGCCTCCCCCCCTTGCTCCTTTATATACGGGGGCAGGGGGCACCCCATAGACACACAAGTTGATCTACGGATCGTTCCTTAGCCGTGTGCGGTGCCCCCCTACACCATATTCCACCTCGGTCATATCGTCGCGGAGTTTAGGCGAAGCCCTGCGCCGGTAGAGCATCATCATCGTCACCACACCGTCGTGCTGACGGAACTCATCTCCGGAGCTTTGCTGGATCGGAGCACGGAGATCGTCATCGAGTTGAACGTGTGCTGAACTCGGAGGCCCCGTACGTTCGGTGCTTGGATCGGTCGGATCGTGAAGACGTACGACTACATCAACCGCGTTGTGCTAACGCTTCCGCTTACGGTCTACGAGGGTACATGGACGAACACTCTCCCCTCTCGTTGCTATGCCATCACCATGATCTCGCGTGTGCGTAGGAAATTTTTTGAAATTACTACATTCCCCAACAGCCCTCATGAGAGAGCGGCAGACAAAGAGGTAGAGGACGATAATTACATGCCTCCCTCCGAAGATGAGGCAAGCCTCGACGACGACGAATTCGTCATGCCTGAGGATCCCGTCGAACAAGAGCGTTTTAAACGCAGGCTTATGGCCACGGCAAGCAGCCTCAAGAAAAAGCAGCAACATCTTAGAGCTGACCAAGATTTGCTAGCCGACAGATGGACTGAAGTCCTTGCGGCCGAAGAGTACAAACTCGAACGCCCCTCCAAAAGCTACCCCAAACGCAAGCTGCTGCCCCGATTAGAGGAGGAAGCATATAAACCTACATCACCAGCGCACAATACGGCCGACCGGCCACCTCGTGGCCGCGACAGAGAGGCCTCTAGGCCCTCCACTAAAGTCGTACCCCGACATTGCTCGAAAAGTACAAAGCCATGGGGGAATGCGCCGGACTTGCAAGACATATTGGAGGATAAGGCAAGACAATCAAGATCGATCTACGGATCGCATGGGCGCCCCACGATACGCGACGACAACCGTTGCGCCGGATACAACAATTCTGGCCGGGCCGAACACATTAGACAAAGCTCGCTTGAGTTACGTCGTGATATAGCCCAGTATAGAGGCGCAAGCACACCCACTATGCTTCACAGATGAAGTAATGGATCATCAAATCCCTGAAGGGTTTAAACCCGTGAACATTGAATCCTATGATGGCACACCAGACCTCGCGGTTTGGATCGAGGACTATCTCCTTCATATCCACATGGCCCGCGGTGATGATCTTCACGCCATCAAATACCTCCCACTCAAGCTTAAAGGACCAGCTCGGCACGGGCTTAACAGCTTGCCAGCAGAATCAATTGGGTGTTGGGAGGACCTGGAAGCTGCATTCCTTGATAACTTCCAGGGCACATATGTGCGACCACCAGACGCTGATGACCTAAGCCACATAATTCAGCAGCCAGACGAATCGGCCAGACAATTCTGGACATGGTTCTTAACCAAGAAAAATCAAATCGTCGACTGTCCGGATGCGGAGGCCCCCGCAGCCTTCAAACACAACATCCGCGACGAGTGGCTTACCCGGCACCTAGGACAGGAAAAGCCGAAATCCATGGCAGCCCTCACATCACTCATGACCCGCTTCTGCGCTTGAGAGGACAGCTGGCTAGCCCGCAGTAACAACCTCAACAAAAATCCTGGCAGTCCGGATACCAAGGACCGCAATGGCAGGTCACGTCGCAACAAGCACAAACGCCACATTAACGGCGATAATACTAAGGATACGACAGTCAATGCCGGATTCAGAGGCTCCAACCCCGGTCAGCGGAAAAAGCCATTCAAAAGAACTACTCCTGGTCCGTCCAATTTGGACCGAATACTTGACCGCTCGTGCCAGATACACGGCACCCCCGAAAAGCCAGCTAATCACACCAACAGGGATTGTTGGGTATTCAAACAGGCAGGCAAGTTGATTGCCGAAAACAATGACAAGGGGCTGCATAGCGATGACGAGGAAGTGACCCGGCCGCCGAACAACAGAGGACAGAAGGGTTTCCCCCCCACAAGTGCGGACGGTGAACATGATATACGCAACCCACATACCCAAAAGGGAGCGGAAGCGTGCACTCAGGGACATATACGCGATGGAGCCAGTCGCCCCAAAGTTCAATCCATGGTCCTCTTGCCCGATCACTTTTGATCGAAGGGACCACCCCACCAGCATCCGCCATGGCGGATTCGCCACATTGGTTCTAGACCCAAGCGTCGATGGATTTCACCTCACTAGAGTCCAAATGGACGGCGGCAGCAGCCTGAACCTGCTTTATCAGGATACAGTGTGCAAGATGGGCATAGACTCCTCAAGGATTAAACCCACAAAAACGACCTTCAAAGTCGTCATACCAGGTGTAGAGGCCAATTGTACAGGCTCAGTTACACTGGAAGTGGTCTTCGGATCCCCGGATAACTTCCGAAGCGAGGAGTTAATCTTCGACATAGTTCCGTTCCGCAGCGGCTATCATGCACTGCTCGGACGAACCGCGTTTGCAAAGTTCAATGTGGTGCCGCACTACGCATACCTCAAGCTCAAGATGTCGGGCCCTCGAGGAGTCATCACGGTCAACGGAAACACTGAACGCTCCCTTCGAATGGAGGAGCATACAACGGCTCTTGCGGCAGAAGTGCAGAGCAGCCTCTTAAGGCAATTCTCGAGTCCGGCCTTTAAGCGACCGGACACTGCTAAGCGCGCCCAGAGTAACCTACAACAAGACCACCTGGCACGTTTCGAGCACGTGTAGCAATGCGGCCCCAACCCCAGCCCTCGCAAAATTGCAAGACCAGTACTTCGCGTACATCACTACGCTCTGGAGATACCATGGGCATAGGGTTAGGGGAACGACCACGGCAGGCCCAGAGTGCGGCTCAACCACACCAGGGGTTCCCAAGTGTGTCATCCTTTTTCTTTCCTTTTTTTCTTATCCTCAGGACCCCATTTACCAGAGGCCCTGTCTGGCAGTAGACCTGCCGAACTCACGATGCAACAGCCAGGGAAGAAGAAAAGCTACGACGAGTATCCTGGTGGTCTCCATTCCGAGCATTATACCTATTTTATACACCATTCCGCAGCCTACCCCTGGAAGGGGACATGCTAAATAGTTCCACCCCTTTCTTATCGCACTATTTGTATCGTTCTGCATTCATGACAGTATTTTTTGAATAAACAATGCATCGCCAGGGGTCCGGTCCAAAGTCCGGGAGGTTGCCCTACGGCACCTCCAGGGCCTCCTCCTCTTGGTGGGTCCCTTTCCGGGATCCCACCTCGGCGTCGTCGACGTCACGTGGGGAGGAGGCGGTCGGAAGTGAAGTGCTATTCACATCCGACGTACCCAAGGACCCGCTCGACGAAGCGGGAAGATCGTCCTTGGGCGGACTACAGGGTTGTATGCGGCGTTAAAAGATGCTATGCGACAAAAAGAAAAATTATGAGTTATTCAGGAGTCCGGATACTTACGATCTCTCCAGGGGCTTGGCCCTTGAGGGCCACTCCTCGTCACCGTCGCCGGTGTTGGCGGAACAGTCCGGGGGAAGGGTCCTTCCCTTCTTGGACCCTTCGGCCTCCCTCGTTGGAGAGGCCTTCCTCTTCTTCTCTCCCCCCGCTGGGGGAGAGGCCTCTTTCTTCTCCTCCTCGTCCTCGTGGGAGGAGTCAGCCTCGGAGTCATCGGATGATGAATTCGATAACACCCGGTGCTGGGAACTCCTCTGGGTTCCCGTGGCCTTCTTCTTGGCCTTCTTCTGCGGCACCACGTAAGGCGCCGGGACCAGCAGCCCTGTCAAACGGGCATTCGCTGGGTCTTCTGGAAGGGGAGCCGGACAGTTAACCGGCCTGTTAAAGGTACTGGGAGTTTAAATCCCACATAGAGTCAAACTATGAAAAGCATGTGTCCCATAAAGGATAACATGGCTTACCTCACCAGTCGGACACTGCGAGCTGAATCCACGATCTTCTGTAGCGGATGCGGGAGCCTCGGCGCCCTTGAACAGCACCCTCCAGGCCTCTTCGTACGTAGTGTCGAAGAGCCCGCTCAAGGTCTGGTGCTGTGCCGGATCGAACTCCCACAAATTGAAGTCCCGCTGTTGGCAGGGGAGAATCCGGCGGATGAGCATGACCTGGATTATGTTGACAAGCTCGAGCTTCTTGTTCACCAGGGTTTGGAGACAGGATTGGAGTCCGGTCACCTCTTCCGAATCGCCCCAAAGCAGACCCTTCTCTTTCCAGGAAGTGAGCCGCACGGGGATGCCAGATCTGAATTTGGGGGCCGCTGCCCATTCAGGGTCACGCGGCTCGGTGATGTAGAACCACCCCGATTGCCACCCTTTGATGGTTTCCACGAAGGTGCCCTCGAGCCAAATGACATTGGGCATCTTGCCCACCATGGCGCCTCCGCACTCCGCTTGGCTGCCCTTCACAATCTTCGGCTTGACATTAAAGGTCTTTAGCCATAAGCCGAAGTGGGGCTGGATGCAGAGGAAGGCCTCGCACACGACGATAAACACCGAGATGTTGAGGATGAAATTCGGGGCCAGATCATGGAAATCCAGGCCGTAGTAGAACATGAGCCCCCGGACAAAGGGGTGGAGTGGGAAGCCCAGTCCACGGAGGAAATGGGGAAGGAATACCACCCTCTCATGGGGCTCGGGGGTGGGGATGAGCTGCCCCTCGTCGGGGAGCCGGTGCGCGATGTCGCTGGACAAATATCCGGCGCTGCGCAGCTTCTTGATGTGCCCCTCCATAACGGAGGAGGCCATCCACTTGCCTCCTGCTCCGGACATGGTTGGAGAAGGTTGAGGTGAGATGTGCGGACTTGGGCGCTGGAGCTCGAGTGTGCGGTGATGGATAAGCAAAGGAGGAAGAAGGCGTAGGTAAAAAGGTGGATCCTTATCCCCTTATATATGGGCGGACGAAACTATGCGTCCCCACCAGCCTGGTAAAACTCGCTTATCTCCCAAGCACCACAATCAATGGCGAGGTTGGGTTACCCACATCCGTATTGATGAGAATCCCGGAATAAGGGGACACGATCTCTGCTTCGACAAGACGTGCCAAGGAAACCGCTTCGCTAAACGCGTTGAGGTGGAATAATAAAAACGATTCGAGTAAAGGCTTGGCCGTGGTGTGACGTCACGCCACGAAATACGTCAGCAGATTGAACTTGTGTAAATATTATTCTCTCTACGGAGGTATGTGGAATTTATTTTGCACAGCCGGACACTATCCTGGTGTTCACAATCTTCTATGAATTATTCGGAGGAGGAACCCGCCTTGCAATGCCGAAGACAATATGCGCGCCGGACTCGTCGTCATTGAAGCCTGGTTCAGGGGCTACTGAGGGAGTCCTGGACTAGGGGGTGTCCGGATAGCCGACTATCATCATTGGCCGGACTCCAAGACTATGAAGATACAAGATTGAAGACTTTGTCCCGTGTCCGGATGAGACTTTCCTTGGCGTGGAAGGCAAGCTTGGCGATACGGATATGTAGATCTCCTACCATTGTAACCGACTCTGTGTAACCCTAGCCCTCTCTGGTGTCTATATAAACCGGAGGGTTTTAGTCCGTAGGACGAACAACAATCATACCATAGGCTAGCTTCTAGGGTTTAGCCTCCTTGATCTCATGGTAGATCTACTCTTGTACTACCCATATCATCAATATCAATCAAGCAGGAGTAGGGTTTTACCTCCATCGAGAGGGCCCGAACCTGGGTAAAAACATCGTGTCCCTTGTCTCCTGTTACCATCCGCCTAGACGCACAGTTCGGGACCCCCTACCCGAGATCCGTCGGTTTTGACACCGATAGCGGGATCTACATGTGAAGCGGAGTACATGGCAGCCTCGGAGGCAGCACATGAAGCAATATGGGTGAAGGAGTTCATCACCGACCTAGGAGTCATACCCAATGCGTCGGGGCCGATCACACTCTTCTGTGACAACACTGGAGCTATTTCCCTTGCCAAGGAGCCCGGGTTTCACAAGAAGACCAGGCACATCAAGCGTCGCTTCAACTCCATTCGTGAAAATGTTCAAGATGGAGACATAGATATTTGCAAAGTGCATACGGATCTGAATGTCGCGGATCCGTTGACTAAACCTCTTCCGCGAGCAAAACATGCTCAACACCAGAATTTTATGGGTGTTTGATTCATCACAATGTAACGGTTTCCTGGCCATGGACATTGGATGTCATTGATAATGGGATCACATCATTGGGAGAATGATGTGATGGACAAGACCCAATCCTATGCTTAGCACAAGATCGTGTACTTCGTTTGCTAGAGCTTTTCCAATGTCAAGTATCATTTCCTTAGACCATGAGATCGTGTAACTCCCGGATGCCGTAGGAGTGCTTTGGGTGTACCAAACGTCACAACGTAACTGGGTGACTATAAAGGTATACTACAAGTGTCTCCGAAAGTGTCTGTTGGGTTGACACGGATCGAGACTGGGATTTGTCACTCCGTATGACAGAGAGGTATCTCTGGGCCCACTCGGTAATGCATCATCATAATGAGCTCAAAGTGACTAAGTGGTTGGTCACGGGATCATGCATTACGGTATGAATAAAGTGACTTGTCGGTAACGAGATTGAACGAGGTATTAGGATACCGACGATCGAATCTCGGGCAAGTAATGTACCGAATGACAAAGGGAATTGTATATGGGATTACTTGAATCCTCGACATCGTGGTTCATTCGATGAGATCATCGTGGAACATGTGGGAGCCAACATGGGTATCCAGATCCCGCTGTTGGTTATTGACTGGAGAGTCATCTCGGTCATGTCTGCATGTCTCCCGAACCCGTAGGGTCTACACACTTAAGGTTCAGTGACGCTAGGGTTGTAGAGATACTAGTATGCGGTAACCCGAAAGTTGTTCGGAGTTCCGGATGAGATCCCGGACGTCACGAGGAGTTTCGGAATGGTTCGGAGGTGAAGAATTATATATAGGAAGTCCAGTTTCGGCCATCGGGAAAGTTTCGGGGGTCATTGGTATTGTACCGGGACCACTGAAAGGGTCCCGAGGGTCCACCGGGTGCGGCCACCTATCCCAGAGGGCCCCATGCACTACTAGGGAAAAGCCTAGCAGCAGCGCGGGGGCCCGCGCTACTAATAAGGCGCTACAGCTAACTTATAGCAGTAGCGCGAGTGCCACCCGCTCTACAGCTAATGTATAGCAGTAGCATGGGTAAAAACCCGCGCTACTACTAATCTGTAATCTCTGAATTTTTTTTTGAATTTTTTCGATTTTTTTTTGATTTTTTTCCCTAATTTTCAAATTTCTGAATTATTTTAATCTCAAATCTCTAATCACCCATCATCGCTGCTAAATTTAATCTCTAATCACCCCTCATCATTCCAAATCATCTAACTTCCCGGACAGTCACCCATCCTCTCACTACTCCAGCCTGAGCACGCTTAACTTCCGGGTTCTATTCTCCCTCGTTTCCAAGTCTGCACTTGTTGTTTTCTTGACAATAGTAAGATGTCAATCCTATTAACCTCAGGAATTTAGCTTGAGCATGTAGTGACACATTTCACTGTTTGAGTTTGAAACTATTGTTCTAAAAAATAAGTAATACTAATATTTCTTGAATAATTAGTTTGACCCACAGTTTGACCATAGTTTGACCAGATTTGACCACAGTTTGACCAGATTTGACCAAAATTCAAAAAAACTAAAATAATTATTTAGTAACACTAATTTTCTTGAATAATTAGTTTGACCATAGTTTGACCAGATTTAACAAAAATTAAAAAAATGAAATTTGATGAATTTTTTTGCCTCCAGATCTTAAAAGCCCCGTAACTTTTTTCCTGTTAGGCTTTTGAGGATTTTGAAAATGTTTAACAGGGATACCCCAATAAATTTGGATGTAACTTTTCGAGTAGATGATTTTTCATATAAAAAACATTTTCATCCGAGTTCGTATGCAAAAGTTATGGCCATTTTACAAATTTCCAGAGAGATTTTGCAAATAAAGTCGAAATTCATATTTGTAAATTTTCCCAACAACTAGACCACATATCACATGGGAAACTTATTTTCTTTTATTTTTTGCCATTTTTCTCATTTTCTTTTATTTAGTTTTTAAAACTGAAAAGGCGGTCCAGGGGGGGTAGACTTTGACAAATAGGCCATACCTCGCGCTACTACTATGGTAGACGATTAGTAGTAGCGAGGGGTAAAAACACGCGCTACTACTATCAACTTAGTAGTAGTGCGGGTTTATAACCATCGCTACTACTATGGCATGGTCCAGGGGCCACTTAGTAGTAGCGAGGGTTAAAAACCCGCGCTACTGCTATCAACTTAGTAGTAGCGAGGGTTAAAAACCCGCGCTACTACTATGGCATATCCTGGGGGGCACGATAGAGACCGCTTAGTAGTAGCGAGGGTTATAAACCCGCGCTGCTGCTATCAACTTAGTAGTAGCGAGGTTTAAAAACCTGCGCTGCTAGTAAGTAGAAGTAGCGAGGGTTTTTAACCCTCGCTGCTGCTAAGATTCTGTGTATAGGCTTTTCCCTAGTAGTGATGGGCTGAAGTGGGAGGGGAACCAGCCCCTGGTGGGCTGGTGCGCCCCCCCTTGGGCCCCTCTGCGCCTAGGGTTGGAAACCCTAGGGGTGGGGCGCCCCACTTGGCTTGGGGGGCAAGCCACCCCCCTTGGCCGCCGCCCCCCCTTGAGATCCAATCTCTAGGGGGGCGGCGCCCCCCTGGCCCCTATATAAACAGGGGGGAGGGAGGGCAGCCGCACCCAAGTCCCTGGCGCCTCCCTCTCCCTCTGCAACACCTCTCCCTCTTGTAGAGCTTGGCGAAGCCCTGCCGAGATCGCCGCTACTTCCACCACCACGCCATCGTGCTGCTGGATCTCCATCAACCTCTCTCTCCCCATTGCTGGATCAAGAAGGAGGAGACATCTTTCCCAACCGTACGTGTGTTGAACGTGGAGGTGCCGTCCGTTCGGCACTAGGATCATCGGTGATTTGGATCACGACGAGTACGACTCGCTCAACCTCGTTCTCTTGAACGCTTCCGCGTGATCTACAAGGGTATGTAGATGCACTCCTCTATCTCGTTGCTAGATGACTCCATAGATTGATCTTGGTGAAGCGTAGAAATTTTTTATTTTCTGCAACGTTCCCCAACAAACTTCCCATATATAAATCTTCACCTCCGGACCATTCCGGAAGTCCTCGTGACATCCGAGATCTCATCGGGACTCCGAACAACATTTGGTAATCACATACAAGTCTTCCTAATAACCCTAGCGTCATTGAACCTTAAGTGTGTAGACCCTACGGGTTCGGGAATCATGCAGACATGACCGAGGCAGCTCTCCGGTCAATAACCAACAGCGGGATCTGGATACCCATGTTGGCTCCCACATGTTCCACGATGATCTCATCGAATGAACCACGATGTTGAGGATTCAAGTAACCCCGTATACAATTCCCTTTGTCAATCGGTACGTTACTTGCCCGAGATTCGATCGTCAGTATCCCAATACCTCGTTCAATCTCGTTACCGGCAAGTCACTTTACTCGTACCGTAATGCATGATCCCGTGACCAACCACTTGGTCACATTGAGCTCATTATGATGATGCATTACCGAGTGGGCCTAGAGATACCTCTCCGTCATACGGAGTGAAAAATCCCAGTTTCGATCTGTGCTAACCCAACAGACACTTTCGGAGATACCTGTAGTATACCTTTATAGCCACCCAGTTACGTTGTGACATTTGGTACACCCAAAGCACTTCTACGGTATCCGGGAGTTACACTATCTCATGGTCTAAGGAAATGATACTTGACATTAGAAAAGCTCTAGCAAACGAACTACACGATCTTGTGCTATGCTTAGGATTGGGTCTTGTCTATCACGTCATTCTCTCAATGATGTGATCCCGTTATCAATGACATCCAATGTCCATGGTCAGAAAACCGTAACCATCCATTGATCAATGAGCTAGTCAACTAGAGGCTCACTAGGGACATGTTGTGGTCTATGTATTCACACATGTATTACGATTTCCGGATAACACAATTATAGCATGAACGATAGACAATTATCATGAACAAGGAAATATAATAATAACCATTTTATTATTGCCTCTAGGGCATATTTCCAACACTGAGGCCCCCCTAGTCCAGGACTCCCTCAGTGGAACAGCGAGCGGCCTCGCTCGTATCCGGCGTGCCACTAAGCCGGCTTTTATGCCGGAGAACTGCTTGTCGGATGCCATCGAAAGGGTGGAGAAAATGGTGGAAGGAGGAGATGGGGAGCGGTGGCATTCTTGCCCAACGTCTGGAGTCCTTTAAATAAAGGGTGGACGGGAGGAGCTTGCCCGGCGTCGTGTTTAATACCGGCCCGCTCGTGAACAGACGTGTGGCGGAAGTAGGTCCCGCTTCCGCACGAGTTTAATGGAGGCATTTGGATGCGGCGAGGAGGCGTGTTCAGCGGGGCGTGCCGGCGCGCCGCTTCAATGACGGAGGTAGTGAAAGGGCGCGTCCGCCATGAGCCATTTTCAATGTGCAGCGGCGCGCTCTACAGCGACATGAATGTGGGCAGCTGGCGTCAGGCAGAAACGCACGCGGGCAAGGGATGAGGGGTTTGGGTGGGCCAGAGTGGTCAGAAGCGAGCGTGGGCAATGTCTGCACGCCCGCACAGCCCCACGTTGGTCTCTGATTTAGTGAAGAAAGTACGTTCAAACTGTCCTACAAACTGATATGAACCCGTGTTGGATTGACTTGGCGGTTCGGAAAACATGGTCCGAGATGCCCTAAGGAACCTTATTATTGGACGTAGGACTCGGTTTAGTAATACTGTTACGGCGTGTTGGAAGTAGAAATGGTTCGTACCGGAAACATCCGTCTCCGTCAACCTTCCTGCATAAGTTTCCAACGAATCGAATGCACGTACTCTACGCAACAGCTACAGCGGCGGCAGTGTCGACTCAACACCACCAGGCAAAGATTTGTAGAATAATTTGGAGCATCTCTGCAAAAGGAGGAAGAATTTGGAGCATCGTGTTGGGCTTCCCCTCTGAAGGATTCAGCGGAAATGGCGGCAGGTCCCTCTGGCAGGTCGTGGCGTGGGCACGCCTTCCAAAAGGGCTTTGGTATTTTTGTTCTAGAAAAAAGAATTAACACATGATGGATTGACGATACCATTGTCCTTTTAACCATCTAACCGCATGTAGATTTGTTTTGGTTATAGCAAAGGATGGTCGATGAGATGAGTTTGTGGACTCAAAATTAAATAAAAATGAGATGAGCCTTTTCGGAAGAGTTGGTGTGTGTGGCACTGGCAGGTGAAAAAGGACGAGATCTTCGTACGGTCCTTTTCAGAGCATGGTTAATAGTATAGCCAACTGCTGGCTATAAGCCATTGTCATGTCATCTATAGCTCATCTTATAGCCAATATGTACAATAGTTGATTAGAAGAATGTACTACTTTTTTATTATATGGTCCATCTTTCACTCTCACATAGTGTTTAGGAGCACGTGCTAGAGCTAGCTCTTCACCAAGAGCCCGCTTACCTTCTCTTCCTTCTTCTCTTTCCTCCAACTAAGTATGAATATATTAGTTTATTGCTTATAGCCAGCTGACTCAGCTCTATTGTACTTGCTCTCAGGCGCTACGTGCGCCGCGTTGGTAACCAAACTGCCGGTCCATGTGCAAAAAGGAAAAAGGAAACTACGCGAGTAAACTAAGCTAAACCGGTGGACCACTCGCCGTCGCCGCTTGTGGGTGGCTGGCTGCTTGGAAAGTCTGCGCCAGCGTCTCCACCGTGTGTGTGTGCGCACCATCCTTGCGCACGCTGACACGTGCGTGCGGGTCTGTCCCCCACGACATGCCACCTATATCCGTACGGACCAATGGGATGGAGGCCTCGCAGAAATATACTACTCCCTCCTTCCATCTATATAGGGCCTAATGCGTTTTTCAAGACCGCCTTTGACTATTGATAAAATTAATACTACATGACATGCATAATGTGAAAATTATATCATTGAAATATCCTTTCACATACGAATTCAATGATGTGCTTTGTGTAAGTTGCATGTCATATATTATTGCTCTAATATTTGATCAAAGTTAGCCTCGAAAAACGCATTAGGCCCTATATAGATGGAAGGAGGGAGTACTTCATCATTCCATAATAGTGGATTTTGTAGTGTCGTGGAGAATAACAGTGGATCAAGTGGAGCTGTCAAGGAGTCCGAGAAGATTGGGATGGCGGCACGTCAAAGCAGAGCTGAGCTTGTAGATCATGGGATAAGCATATCATTTGATTTTTGTTTTTCTTCTTCATCTTCTTTTTGGACAACTTTTGATATTTGACTTTTATTTTGCTTCAAGGTGCTCACCTATACCTGGCCATGTGCAGCCCGGCCTGGCCTGACTTGGCCCAACGTTGCTCACAGGCCGGGTCTGGGCCTAGATATTGAGCTCGAAGGCCGGGCCAGGGCCTGCCGTATTTGCGATTTAACGAAGAGGCCGGGCTCAAGGCCCGACAGGCTTTTTACATTGAAGGGCCGGGCTTGGGCCTGGGTTTTCTGTGCCGGGCTTGGTTAGGCCCGGCCGGAGGGATGGCTAGGTATATGCTCACCACATACGCCATGTGGAAAAGATCCAGTCATTGTCTTAGCTAAATTGATTTTTTTCACAAGTGTAGTAACGCGGTAAGCATGATAAATTCCGTGCTTCAGTTTACTTTTGACAGAAACTTGTCGTGTGTCACGGGAAATTGTCATCCTTGCGTGACTGATATTGTCATCAGAAAAAGAGTTGCCGATCAAGTGGCGACGCGCTCGCTCACTCGCTCCTCACATGGCAACGCGCCTGAGGAGAGATGGCGCGTATCTTACGCCGCCGATCTACAGATGCGCTCGCTCACGTTCCGCGAAGGCGTGCTTGCTCTACGACGCGACGCGCTCCGCCTCGTCCTGATCGACGAGCGCGGCGTCACGGTGGACGCGCGATTTCTGCGCGCAGGGGAACATATTGACATCAATGACGTCATCTCACTGCCGTGCCACTTCGTGAAGATCCGGGACCGTCTTCCGGCGACGTGCTCGATTCCTGCGGGTGCTGCGCATGGCACGACTAGCGGTGCGGTGCACGGGAGGTGCACGGGCCACCAGGCAGGCGAGGTGGGTCAGGACCGGGCGGCCCCGAGCCGCACCAACCGCCCGCTAATGGCGGACAGACGCGTGGGCGCATCTCCATGGCCGCCTGACCGACATGCGGGACCCAGCATCGAGCCAGGGGAGGTGCCTACTAGAGCGGGGGAGGCGCAGGGAGCCGCTTCATTCCCACCTACCACCACTACGCGCGACGCTCATCTCGCTCCTCTCTTCAGCCGTCTGTGGGAGCGATCTAGGGTTTCCTCCCCAAATCCATCCACTCCTGATTCCTACGGCTGTTGGCGAGGCAAAGCCGGCGGCGACGACTGCTCCTTCGCCCAGGTTGCTGCGGCGGAGAGGGTGGGGGTGCGGCTCGGGCTGCGATGGGAGACCGTGGCGAGGGGAGCTCCGGAGGCTGGCGCGACAACACGGCGTGGGGGGATTTGGCGGAGGGCGCAGGGCGCCGCTGCCAAACCAGACCCGTCACATCGTCTGGCAGCGGCCAGATCTGCCATCGGCGTCGTCGGGCGACTCGAGATCTGTTGGCGGGGAAGTTGCAGATAGATGGGAAGCTGCTACGCGTGCCATGAGCAGCGCAACCAAGGAGAAGACGGTGGGAGGCAAGGAGCCACCTTCGCCTCCAACATCTGGGCAAGCGGCGACTAAAGGCAATACTGAGATCTGCATCAACTGCTCCCTCCCAGGTCATTTCGCTCCTCGCTGCCCTACTATACGTTGTGAGAGATGCAACAAATTAGGTCATATGGCTCAGTTATGCCAGGTCTTGAGGCCTTGGGAATGCATTCCATTCATGTGGGGTTTCCAGTCCCCTGGTCAGGGGTTCTTCTATATACCTGATTTGTGTGCTGCCAAGCAGAACGTTGAAAAAACTAACAACATGGTCATCACTGTAGTCGAGGGGGAAGCTACTATGAAGGATATTGAGCAGGAATTCAATGCCATCTTCGCTAAGAAACCTGGCAAAAAGAAATGGCGCTGCACGGCCCGCTCTATTGGCCCTGATAGGTATGTGATGCGATTTCCTAATGCCATTGAAGTTGAGAGAGCATGCTGTTATGGGAAACGCTTGCCATTGAAAGAAGGGGCCATTGTTGTCTGTATTACTCCTTGGACTACTTTGATTGGAGCCAAAGGTATCATGGAAAAAGCCTGGGTTAGGGTTCGTAATATCCCTATTGAGAAAAGATGCATTGAACATATTGCATATGCTGGGGCTCTGGTTGGGGTCACGTTGGAAGTGGATGAGTCCACGATTCATAAACATGAATATGCTAGAATCATTCTTGGGTGTAGAGAAGTTGAGAAAATTCCACCCTCAGCGGAGGGTATGCTGGGGGAGCAATATTATGATTTTTTCTTTGAGGTTGAGAAAGCTGTGACTATGGGTGCTGAGAAAGGCCAATCCTCCACTGCTGTTGACAATAGTTCATCTCCATCTTTCCCCAAGAAAGCTAGGATGGATTCATACCCTGCTTCTTATATGGGTCAGGGGGAAATGAGTGCTTCTGTGATTGGAAATTTCTCCTCCCAGAATTATGACAAGGGCATGCAGAGGCTGCCTGTGGTAGCTGAAAGTGAAGAAGAGGAGGAAAGTGAGGAGGGTAACAATACAGAACTGCTGATTGAAACTATGGCGAGAGAACATGCAGATGAAAAACTATCTCTCTGTGGCTCTCAGTCTGGTGATCTGGATGTGGATGAGCTGATTGCATCTCCTTGTAATGAGATCAATATGCATAAAGGTGCTTGGGGGATAATTACTCCTGTTCCACCCTCACCTCTGTTTGCTTATCATGATATGAATGCTTATGGAAACACATTTTCTCCCCTGTCAGACTATGTGGTGTGGCCATCCTTGCCTCATATCATGCCCCTAGAGGAAGGGTCCGTGGAAGGAGGGGAGAACTGTAGTACTTATACAGTTGAGTATCCATCTGGATCGCCGATGTGACGCTCAGATAATTAGACTACAGTAATCCCAAGCTAATGATGCCACGTCACCTCCATTACTATGATTAAACTCACGTTGATTCGAACCCGATTCAAATTCAAATTTAAAACATAGGCAAACAACAAAAGTTTCCAAACTTTAAAACTAAAAAGTTCGGTGGTTGTCAAATATTACATCGGTAATTATGGTGGAGTAAACACATTTTTATAAAATGTCTAAAAAATTTAAATTGAGTTAAAATAGAAAAGAAAATAAATAAAAGAAAAGAAAATACAGAAGAGAAAAACTAAACTAACAAAAAAAGAAAAGAAAGAAAGAGAACCCCCCCCCCTGCTGGACCGCGGCCCAGCTGGCCATCGGGCCAACCAGGCCGGCCCAGGCTGCCCCCCACACTCCCCCATAACCCCCTGGGCGACCGAACCCTAGCCCACGTCCCCACTCACCCGCACCCCACTCGCTCTCTCCCCCTCCCCCTGATCCAGTTCTGGATCGGGATCGGGCCGACGACCCCGCCTCCAACGCCGGCGTCCCACCCTGTTGCCGCACTCCAACTGCCCCGACGCGCCCCTACGCTGCTCGCCGTCCCCGGCTCCACCTCGTCGGACGTCCCCGACGGCCTGCTTCCCCTGCGTCGTCGTCGTCCCCGGCCCCCTCCACGAGCTCCGCCGCCTCGACCTCCTCCTCGCCGGTCTTCCCCGACCGCCCCCGAGCCCGCTGCCCGTTGCCCTACTCCCCGCCGTGAGCGCCCCCCCTTCCTTCCCCTTTCCCCGCGGTCACCGCCCGCGCCCTGCCGCGCCGGACCGGCCCCGTCCCGTGCTCACTCGCGGCCTCCCCGCGTTCGTCGCCCCCGTGCACACCGTGCCCCGCCTCCGCCTCTAGACCCGCGGGCCATCGCCGCGCCGGCGGCCAACTCCGGCGCCCACCCCGGGCTCTCTCCTCCAGGCAGGCCCCCACCCCCTCCACGGCCCCGGCGTCCTTCTCCGGTGGCCGCCCGCTTCACCACGGCCCCGCCCCGCCGAGGCCTCGCCGGCGCCCGCGCTCACCGCGGCTCCCGCGCCGCCCCACGCCCTGCTGCGCCTCGCGCCGGCCTCCACCTGTCCGGGCGAGCCCCGTCGTTGCTCCCCTCCTCCTACCCTGCTGTCGGCCGCCCCTGCCCGGCAGCGCCCCATCACCGGACGGCCGCCCTGGCGCGCGCCGGCGCCTAGCCGCGTCGTGCGCCCAGCGCCCCTCGGGCACGCGCCCGTTCGGGCGACGCCCGCACCCAGCGCCCGTAGCAACCGCTAGCCCCCCCCCCCCCCGGGCCACTGACTAGGGGGCCCCGCCCCATAACGTTTAGAAAAAAAAGAATTAAAATATATATATATATAATTAATAAAAATAAAAATGATTTAATAAAATATTAATTAATTAATTAATTAATTAAGTAATTAAGTTAATTAATCCTGATTAGATTAACCTAATCACTAATTAAATTAACTAATCTGTAATTAAACTAAACAGAGAATGACAGGTGGGTCCCACTGGACCCACACATCAGGTTGACCAGGTCAATGGTCAACGTTGACTGCTGACATCACCCTGATGTCATGCTGACGTCAGCATTTACTATTCTGGATAATGTTGGATTAAATAATTAATTAAATTCCAGAAATTAATAAAATCTTTAGAAAATCATATCTTTTAATCCGTAACTCGGATTAAAATATTTTCAACATGAAAGTTGCTCAGAACGACGGGACGAATCCGGATACGCAGTCCGTTCGTCCGCCACACACCCCTAACCTATTGAACTTGCAACTTTCCCCCTCCGGCTCCTCTGTCCGAAAACACGAAACACCGGGGATATTTTCCCGGATGTTTCTCCCCTTAACCGGTACCACCTCATACCACGCTAGGGAACGCCTAGCATCGTTACTTGTCTTGTCATGCATCGATATGCATCTGTTTACATGGTATTCATTGTTTCTTCCCCCTCTTCTCTCCGGTAGACTACGAGACCGACGCTGCTGCTGCCAAGTTCGACTACGGAGTTGACGACCCCTCCTTCTTGCCAGAGCAACCAGGCAAGCCCCCCCCCTTGATCACCAGATATCGCCTATTCTCCTCTATTCTGCTTGCATTAGAGTAGCGTAGCATGTTACTGCTTTCCATTGATCCTATTCTGATGCATAGCCTGACATTGTTGCTACATCTGTTGATACCTTACCTGCAATCCTAAATGCTTAGTATAGAATGCTAGTTTATCACCATTGGCCCTACATTCTTGTCAGTCTGCCTTGCTATACTATTGGGCCGTGATCACTCGGGAGGTGATCACGGGTATATACTATACATACATACATACTATACAGATGGTGACTAAAGTCGGGTCCGCTCGAAGAGTACCCGCGAGTGATTCACGGATTGGGGGCTGAAAGGACCTTTGTCCCGACGGCCCTCTGGATGGATCTTTGTGGCGGAGCGACGGGGCAGGTTGAGACCGCCTAGGAGAGAGGTGGGCCTGGCCCTGTTCGGCGTTCGCGGATACTTAACACGCTTAACGAGATCTTGGTATTTGATCTGAGTTGGCTACGAGCCTATACGCACTAACCAACTACGTGGGAAAGATATGGGCACTCGGCGTCGTGGTATCAGCCGAAGCACTTCAGACGTCAGCGACGGAGCGGCGCGCGCCGGATTGGACTGGAACGCCACTAGGCTAGGTCTGCTTCCGGCCGCCCTCGCAACGTGCAGGTGTGCTATGGGCGATGGGCCCAGACCCCTGTGCGCTTAGGTTTAGACCGGCGTGCTGGCCTCTCTGTTTTGCCTAGGTGGGGCTGCGACGTGTTGATCTTCCGAGGCCGGGCATGACCTAGGAAAGTGTCTCCGACCAAATAGGATCAATCGTGTTGGGTAAGTTGGTGCACCCCTGCAGGGAAGTTAATCTATTCGAATAGCCGTGATCTTCGGTAACAGGACGACTTGGAGTTGTACCTTGACCTTATGACAACTAGAACCGGATACTTAATAAAACACACCCTTCCAAGTGCCAGATACAACCGGTGGTCACTCTCTCTCAGGGATACGAGGAGGGGATCGCTGGGTAGGATTATTGCTATGTGATGTTACTTGGAGGACTTCAACCTACCCTCTTCTACTTGTTGCAAGACGAAGGTGACCAGAAGCGTAGTCTTCGATAAGACTAGCTATCCCCCTCTTATTCTGGCATTCTGCAGTTCAGTCCACTGATATGGCCCTTTACACATATACCCATGCATATGTAGTGTAGCTCCTTTCTTGCGAGTACTTTGGATGAGTACTCACGGTTGCTTTCTCCCCCCTTTTTCCCCCTTTCCTTTCTTCCTGGTTGTCGCAACCAGACGTTGGAGCCCAGGATCCAGACGCCACCTTCGACAACGACTACTACACTGGAGGTGCCTACTACTATGTGCAGCCCGCTGACGACGACCATGAGTAGTTTAGGAGGATCCCAGGCAGGAGGCCTACGCCTCTTTCGATCTGTATCCCAGTTGTGCTAGCCTTCTTAAGGTAAACTTGTTTAACTTATGTCTGTACTCAGATATTGTAGCTTCCGCTAACTCGTCTATGATCGAGCACTTGTATTCGAGCCCTCGAGGCCCCTGGCTTGTATTATGATGCTTGTATGACTTATTTATGTTTTAGAGTTGTGTTGTGATATCTTCCCGTGAGTCCCTGATTTCGATCGTACACATTTGCGTGCATGATTAGTGTACGATTGAATCGGGGGCGTCACAGCCAATTCATGACAGTATGGCTCGGGAGGAGGATGCTCCGCGCAGGCAGAAACAGAAGCTGGAGAATGTGGGTGACATGGCTGCCAACAGGATGAGGAAGCGCAACTTGGAAGGTACGAAAATGCCCAATTCAAAAAATCAGTTCTTTGCTTTGTTTGATTCTGCTATTATATTGCGTGCGTCCCTGATGGGAGTGCAAATCCCTGATGATGACTTTGATACTATTGATATCTTGCGTGAATTAGAGCTTTCTAGAAATATGTTACAAGAAAAGAATTTAAATTCTAATCCCCAGAATATTACCATCAGCGATGGGTTAGGAAATGATGTGCCCCTCTCCTTAGATTGGGACGATGATAATGGAGAGGTCGAAGAACCTTTTACCCTGGTTCAGTCTAAAAATAGGAAAAAGAAAAATCCACACAAAAAAATGGTGGTGGCGTTTTCTCCTAATAAGTCCAGCACACCCATGCCTAGAAGTCAGCAAAAAAGGGGGTGGGTAGGGCTGCCATGGATCCTGGCAGACCTACCAGAGTGAGGGATAAACCTGATCAATATAAATGAAAGGGGGTTTTTGGAATTGTAGGAGTGTGGGTAAAAGAGGTATGTCTACCTGCATTATTGACATGATTAATGGCAATAATCTTGACTTTATTGGGCTTCAAGAGACTATGAAAGAATCCTATGACTCTGCCTTTTTTAGAAAGATTGACCCCCACGATAGGTTTCGATGGGAATGGGCTCCTTCGAGGGGGAAATCCGAAGGTATTCTCTGTGGTATCAAGAAGGATAACTTTGATATCATTACAACCATGTGTGGTAAATTCATACTGCAGTTGGACTTGTTCGATAAGAACAAAAACTGTAACTGGTCCTTGATGACTGTATATGGCACTGCGCATGATGAGCGGAAGCCCGAATTCATTGCTGAACTGTCAGCTATGTGTCACAGGGTTAGCATGCCATATTTGGTCGGTGGTGATTTTAATATCATTCGACATAGTGGAGAGAAAAACAAAAAAAATGCCCCTGTCCCATTTTTCAGATGTGTTTAACTCTGTTATTCACTTACTTGGATTGAGGGAGATTCATATGACTGGTGGTCGTTACACTTGGTCCAACAAACAAGATAACCCTACGTTGGAAAAACTTGATAGGGTCCTTATGTCCCCTGATTGGGAGGATTTATACCCTCTTGCTAATGTTCATAAACTGGTCAAGGACAAATCTGACCACAATCCTTTGGTGCTGGATGGTGGGAGAGCCCCATCCAGAGCACCAGGCAACATGTGCTTTAGGTTTGATAATGCCTGGCTCAAGAACCCAGATTTCCTTCCTTTGGTTACTGAAATCTGGTCTATGCCGGTATACACTTTAAACCCTATTGACATCTTAAACATTAAACTGAAAAGGATTAAGAATTTTTTTAAAGGTTGGGGGTCCAATCTGTTTGGGCACAATAGGATCAGAAAGAAATTATCAAGCTCGAACTTCAGGAGCTCGAAAAATTGGAGGATGATGGGTTGTGTGGGGATGCATACAAAAGGAAGTTGGATATTTTAGTGGAGCTCAACAATATGTATGTTGAGGAAGAGCTCCATTGGCACCAGTTTTCTAATGAGAGATGGCTTTTGAAAGGAGAAAATAACACTGACTTTTTCCATAAAGTGGCTAATGGTCGTCGTAGGAAAAATTCCATGGTTTCCCTGGAATGCGGGTCCACTGTTGTGGAAGGGACCAAAAACCTACTTGCACATGCTACTGAGTATTACAGAGACCTATTTGGACCAGCTCCTGGCAATATTTGCCAGATCGATGCAACTTTATGGTCTCAGGACGAGATGATTTCCCTGGATGAGAACGAGGACTTGACTCGACCTTTCTCTTTGGAGGAGATTAAACATGCTTTATTTGAGATGAGATCTAACCGTGCCCCCGGACCTGATGATATCCCTGTTGAATTCTATCAACACTGATGGGGTGTTGTAGCTCAGGATCTGTTCTGTTTATTTGAGTGGTTTCACGCTGACAAGTTAGATGTGCAACAACTTAACTATGGCATCATTACTTTGCTGCCTAAGTCGAGCAATGCGAGTAGAATCTAGCAGTATAGGCCCATTTGTCTGCTGCGATGCCCGTATAAGCTACTCACCAAAGTCATGGATATTAGGGCTAGCAGATATGCCCATAAGCTGTTCAGTATCTAGCAGAATGCCTTTATTAAAGGGAGGCATATTGTGGATGGTATACTATCTTTGCATGAGATTATGCACTACACTCATGTCAAAAAACAAGTTGGAGTAGTTCTTAAGCTCGATTTTGAGAAGGCTTATGACAAAGTAAACTGGGATTTTTTGCTTGACTGTCATGAAAAACGCGGGTTTAATCCCAAGTGGTGTGGCTGGGTCTCTCAGATCCTAAAAAATGGCACGGTTAGTGTCAAGATCAATGATGAGGTGGGGCCCTATATTCAAAGTGCTAAGGGAGTGAGACAAGGGGTTCCTCACTCCCCCTTCCTGTTCAATCTAGCAACTGATTGCCTGACGAAAATGGTGCTGGGAGCTCAGAAGAATGGCCTTGTCAAAGGTTTAGCTGCTGATCTTATTGAGGATGGGGTGGGCATCTTGCAATATGCTGATGATACGGTGCTGTGCTTTGAACATGATGTTGACAAAGCTGTCAACATCAAACTCTTATTATATCTCTTTGAGCTTATGTCAGGACTTAAGATCAACTTTGAGAAGAGGAAATTTCAGTATTGGGGGTGATAATGATACTGACTTGGTCTATGCGAACATGTTTGGATGCCAAGTGGGGACTCTGCCTATGAAATATCTGGGGGTCCCTGTTACCTATTCCACTCTCAGGAATGTTGATCTGGACTTCCTTGATGGTAAAATGATCAAAAAACTCGATGCCTGGGTGGCTTATGCGGCATCATCTGGAGCCAGACTGACTTTGTTGGGATCCAGTTTGGATGGGATCCCCTCCTTCCACATGTCGATGTTCCTCTTCGATAAAACTTTTATTGAGAAACTGGATAAACATCGCAGACGTTTCTTTTGGAGGAGAAAGAATAAGAAACATGGTTATCATATGGTTAAGTGGACGAGAGTTTGCATATCCAGGAGGATTGGGGGTTTAGGGATTAAAGATCTTCATAAACAAAATATTGCCCTGCTCGCTAAGTGGTGGTGGAAACTGGAAACGAGTGATGGTTTGTGGCAACGTATTGTGCGAGCTAGATACTTCAGGAACAAAACAGTAGCTAACATCCGGAGTCGCTTTTCGGACTCCCCCTGCTGGAAAGCCATTATGAAAGTCAAAGATTCGTATATGGCTGGTAGAAAAGTTAATATTGAGAGCGGGAACCTTACTAGGGTCTGGTATGACCCGTGGGTCGAAAACATTGTACTGAAAGATCATTTTCCTGACTTGTTCAGTGTCTGCCAGGATCAGGATTGCACTGTTGCATCCTGGGCTGCAAGTAACTATGAGATTGGCTTCAGACGCAGATTGGTTGGGGCGTTGGCCGATCAATGGGCTTGGATGGTCATGGAAGCTAAAAAGCTGACGTTGAATGAATCCCCAGATAAGATTTCTTGGACCCTTGGTGGTAAAGGAAATTTTACCACTAAATCCTTGTACGAGTGGCTGGAGAGAAACCTGTCAGGTCCTAACTATAAAATGGTGTGGAAAGCACCTATCCCGCTGAAGATTAAGATCTTCCTTTGGCAATTATTTCAAAATGCCATCCTTACCCGTGATAACATGCGTGCCAGGAATTGGCCTGGAAATCCCATTTGTTCCTTCTATACTAATGTTGAAACGGCAAACCATTTGTTTTTTTCGTGCTCGCTCGCTCGTTCAGTTTGGGGGACGCTAGGCATGACGGCAGGGGCATCTTGCTGCCCTCGCTCCCTTTGGCAAAGTTTGTCTTGTCTTTATAAATTCTTTCCGGGTGGAAAGCATGTATATATGATGATAATTGCTGCGATATGTTGGGGGATTTGGATTCTCCGCAATAAAGTTACGTTTGATAAACATGTCGTTCGATCTCCTCTGGAGGCTGTTTTCACGGCATGCTCTTTTATGATGTATTGGGCAGGTTTGCTGAAGGAAGAGGATAGGGTGAAGCTCCAGGCGGGTGTGAAGAGATTGGCGCATGCTGCTGCGGCGCTGGCGGACAGATCCTTCCCTCGAGACAGGCTGCTCTTGGGAGACAGAGATGGTATGCAGATTGGTTAGGTGCGATCAGCGCCTGGCAGTTTTAACTTCGCTTCCCACTGGGGTTTGATGCCCGCTGGTATTTTGTATCGCGGCTGTTTCACTTAGTCGCTGGAGTCTGCTAGTTGTTTCATCCTGGGTCGCTTTTGGTACTTTGTGTTTTGAGCAGTGGCTTGTAAGTGTCATCAGGTTTTCGCCCCATGGCTGGTGGTTCGTTCCAGGATCATCATGCGGTGGGTTTCCTGGTGATGCGCCAACTCGCTCTCCCCTTTTCAGTCTCATTTCGCGCAAAGGTTTTATCTGTTTTTAGTTGGGTGATGAACTTGGATAAAGACTGATGTATTTCCGTTGATTGCAAAATTAATGGAAAGGGGTTGTGAGCCCGGTTGGAAAAAGAAAAAGAGTTGCCAAGACTGGAGTGCCACACACCTGACATGTTTTGCCTGTCATTTGATATATTTTTTTTCTAATTTGGTGCAAAACATCCGATTGAAACTGAATTGGAAATCAGTCGACTATGAAATACTACTTCGAATCAAATGACCGGCATAGAATTCGGATCCTTCCCTACGTAAGACAATGGTTGGAAGTTTGGAGCAAATTAGAAGTAACGCTGGCACCAGTGGTTCATCCGGCGCATACGTACACGAGGCTGGCAGAAAACAACGGTTCCCTCACACGTTCGAATAAACCGATCATTAACTAGTGCCGCTGTCGACATTTTGACTCGCTGCGCAACCTGCAGCGAGGCGGGAGAAACAAAATAATAGAGACAGCCAGGCAGGCAGCGCAGCGCAGCGGCGCGGCGTCCCCCCCAGCTTCAGTCCAAGGCGCGCGCCACCGTCTTTTCTTTCCCTAACCCCAACCCCAATCCCCTCCGCCGCCGCCTCCTCCCCTCGCCGCCACCAGCGCAAAGCGTCGCTCGTCGGCATGGCGGACTACGCCCCTCCCCCGGAGGACCAGGCGCTGGAGCTGGGCCCGAGGGAGCCCTTTTACGCCGCGCTCTACCTCGCGCTCGCTCTGCCCGTAGGCCTCGTTGCCTGGGTTCCCGCCAAGGCCCGCGCCGTCGCCAGGTGGCTATCCGGGGGCCGGCTCCCTGCTCCGGTGGCGGACGGAGCCGATCCGATCCGGGGGGATCCTCCCCGCCGCAATCCGAGCCTCCTCGACCTCGACCTCGCCCAAGTGGCCGCGGCGGCCGCCGCCCTCTGCGTCGCCATCGTCGCCGGGATCCACCCGATCCCCTCTCTCGTGCAGCGCCGAGCGGACTCGTCGGACTCCGACTCGAGCGGCGGCGACGAGGAGGAGGAGAGCGGACACCACAGCGACCGGCACGTCTGGTACCCACCCATACAGTCGTTGGAAACAGGGGATCGCCGTCTCTTCTTCCCCGGCTTGACTGCCTCGGCCCGACAGCTTCCCGACGCTCGGCAAGGCGACGACCAGCTGCACAGGTATATACATCCTTCCTTTGATTTGATTCCGCACGCACTCATCAGTCAATAGGTCCAGTCATTATTCCCGCTGTGTATGCAATTTCGCGGTTGTGCATGCTTTTTCTGTGTGCAGGGAGCTAGCTAGATGTTCATATATAGCCGATTAAAATCAATTGATTGGTACACACACGAATTGCAGTCTCTTCAACTACTGAAATGCTTATTTCCTGATGTGGGAACAGTTACACTTGCCCAACTTCATTTACATATCTGTCTTCCAAATGTGGATGTTCGAACCAGGGTAAACTGCCATTCCAGCTTGCGCTTGCTTAGGGGACACCGCAGACCGCAGGATGTGCATCCATGGGCTTATTTCAGTTAACCCCCGCCCTAACCATCCTGCTTTCTGCTCTCAAAACTATTCAAACTGAACAAATGTTTAAATGCGTTCACTTCCTGTTAATGCTTGGTTGTCCAAATTGAGCCATTTCAAACCAAAAGGCAGAGTTGTAACTATTTACGCAAGGTCCTGCTTTAAGCCAGGAACATTATGAAAACATATGTATTTCATATCCAGAGCACCTGAAGCTAATCAATCCTGTTAAGTTTTTCTTTACATTATGAGGTTTCTTCTTGGTATATATCATGCAATGTGTAGTTGAGTTGATGTTCTTGGTGAGGACAATAGTGTTCCCGATGCTTTATGATTTGTAGAAACCTCATATGTATGCATTTTGTAGTACATACATTCTGAATCTTTTCCATATTGCAGACTGTCAGATGTAGAGAACCCGTTGATCCTCACGCCAAGCACAGAACGGTTTTCAGGTCCGTGTGGGTTGACCAATGAAACAACAAGGACTTGGGTGATGAGGCTCAAAATTACTACCAAACTTGTTTGTTTATGTAAGCGGCAATTACATCAGCAGAATCAGGAATTGGCTGAAGAATGCTTTGCAGTGGTAGCAAAGCAATCTGTAGAGCAGATCCTAGAGGTTGCATGTTCATTCAGTGATGCAAGTTGGTCTGATGCCCACATTTCGCAACAACTGACTGTTTTTGACGCGCTTGTTGATGTCCTATTCAATATACAAGGCCTGCATTTCAGCGGATCTGGTGAGGTTGCTGATATTATTAATAAGATGGTGAATGCTTTCAAAGGAGTAATTCAGAGGACTACAAACAGCATCCGTAGCAACAAAGAATCTATTATTCATCCAGCAACTTTTATTCTCATACAAGTCCTGGAATTTTTCAACCGTAACAGAGATATGATCCAGTCAATACTTGCAACCAGAGGTTACAACACTGGCCAATGCTCTGACATGTTAGATTGTTTGGTATCTAAGCTCAAGTGCGCAGAAAAAAGTTTCCAAAAAAAGGGGCAAAGGTGCATATTCTTTTTGAATAACATAAATTATGTTTTGCAAAAGAATTGCCATTCAGGATTACTCCCTCCCAATGTAGAGAGTAATTTAGTTTCACTGATTGACCAGTACATCATGAGCTACCTTGAGGAATATTGGGTTCCACTCCTGAGATATTTGGATGGGGATTCTCTGAGGAAGCCACGCCGTCTGTCCTTGGATAAATTCACTGGAGAGTTCTTTACTGTCTGTGATAGCCAGATGACTCGGAAGGTTCAGACTGTGCTCAAGGGGAGACTGCGTCAAGCGATAGTGGATTTGATTGTTCCAAAATATGTGAACTTCTTGAGGGCACTAGAGGAAAATCCAAGATCTTGGTTAGACAGGATCGGCCGAGAGAAACCGATGTGTACTGCGGCGGAACTGGGACAGGTGATCAGAGGATTATTTGAAAGATAGCAGGAAGCTAGCAGGGATGGTAGGGCTCCAAAGAAACCTGTACACGTGTATATAAGAGAGCATTTTTATTTGTTGATCCGGCCATGATGCCAAAGGGGTCCATGTATGTAGTACTCCCTCTGTCCGGAAATACTTGTCATCAAAATGAATAAAAGAGGTTGTATCTAGATGTATTTTAGTTCTAGATACATCCTTTATTATCCATTTTGATGACAAGTATTTTCGGACGGAGGGAGTAGTATTTTTAGGTGATGAGCATGCTTCCTGTATTAGTAAGATTCAGACTAGGGTTGGTGCGGCGTATAGTTTCTTTTTGTTACGTATATGTAGTGCTGTAGAGAAACCTACAGTTTTGTTTCTGTTCCATGCATGCATAGTTTTAGCTAAAGAAATATATGCGCCTTTTGCTGCGCCTGTGCCCATCGGGCGATATGTGGTTCAGTCTTTGTCCTCATGCTACCTTGTGTTCCATGTATAGTTGTAACTAGAGAAATATATGTGTGCTTTGCTGCGCCATCGAAGGTATTTAATTTGGTCATTGTTTCTCTTGCTACCTTGTGTTTCGTTCAGTTTTGATATTGGCAAAACTGTGGATGGTCGCACCACCATGAGCGCAGTACATAGATCCATTCTACCTGAGACTGTCAAGAGTGTCGCCTTGCTGACGAACCTGACCTGATCTGCCCTGTTTCACTCACCAGGAACATTCAAGTTTTCTCTGTTGGTTATGGCTAATAACAAGCTACTCGCTCGTGACACTTTTAGTAAATGTCAGAAATGATCCATAGAATTTCAAGTATTTTCTGTGCTGGGCCTGAAAACTGTAGTCCACCTTTTCCTTCAATTTGCACTAAACATGATCTTTGCGTTGGCGTCCGAAATTCAACAGTAATCTGGGCTCATATTTTGAAACCAACGATTGACCCGATGCCGAGGAACCCCCAAACCGACTGAATTCATATGTATGCTCATAAGTGCTCCCTCCACTTTTGAATGGTTTGGCCATCCCCAATCAGTTATAACAACACTTGCCCCCCTAATCCAAAATTTCTGGCTCCGCCATTGAATACAGAAAATAGTCCCCCTCCCTTTCCCGGTCACTCTTGCAACGCGGAGGGGAAACCCTAGCTGCCGGCCGTAGGCCCCCTCTTCATCCCCCCCCCCCTTGTCGTCGGCTCACGCTCACGGGTGAAGTTCGGTCATCCTCATGGGTGGCGGGGCCTTTCTTCCCCTGCTAGGTGGTCGCCGACGCGGGTTGGGTAAGCGGGCGGCGGCGCGGCACTGACAGGGGGCACGACAGTGGGTGGCGAGGTCGGTGCTTGCCGGCGGCATGTTGGGCTTTGTACTGTCCCGCGCAGGGTGCACTTGGAGTGGTGGCGGCAACCATTGTCGTGGAGCGCATCGCCCCCCTTCGGCGGGTGGCTGATGCGGATGCGGGGAGCGCCACTCCTGGCGGGTCTGCGGCCAGCGTGGCTGGCTCCTGGGGCTTCCCCGTTTGCCCCCTTGGAGCGGATCTGACGATGGTGGCTCCTCTCGTGTGCTTCTTCCTTCCTCGTCGGCCGGCACTGCCGGCGTCGCAGTTGGCCAGATCTACCGGTTGGTGGGGCTAGAGGGTCTGGTAAGGAGGGATTGCGGGAAACCCTTGGCTGGTTTGTTGCGGCCATGATGCGGACGAAGCTCCGGTGCCGTTCCCCTTGTTGAAGGTGGCCTCACGATTCCACCCTCGGCCTCCCCTCCCCGTCCCGGGTGAAAACCCAAAATCTCTGGATTGAGTGGTGACGGCGCTCCGACGTTGCTTTTCTTCTTGAAGACACCACCTCGGGACATCGGATTGGTGGTCGACGCTTCAGCGCGGGAGGTGGTCTGCTGGATTTCTTAAGGGAAAATGTTCCGTTTCATCCAGTTGATTTCTCCCTCTCGTAAACCGCCTCCTCTTTGCACCACGTGTCCCCAGTGAGGCCCACGCACTGCTCCCTCCTAAATCCTAAAAAGTGGTCGAGTGCTCGTTTGCTCGCGCCAGCACACGCTCTTGCGCGCCGTCGGATCGGCATCGCGCGGTTGGGGTGGAGAAGCGCTTTGCCTCGTCGTGTGCGCCAGGTGGCACCTGGTCGTGGCGTCGTGCGAAGAGGCCGTTGGGTGGAGAAGCGGTCATGGGTCCCGGCAGTTCTCCCCCTCCCTCCGCAGTTCCGTCTCCTCCCCGTCCCCCCATTTCGAAACCGTCCCCGAGCGCTCCTCCCAAATCCACCAAATCCGCAGCAGCCGGCGGCAGAGCGGCTATTCGGCGGCCGTCCTCCAGCGTAGTGAGGAAGGGACAGCGTGCACGGCGTGCAGGGAGTGGTTAATCAGGCCAGGCGCGCGTCGGGGCAGCGATTGGGGCCATACGTCGGTGTAGCCGTCGGAGGCGGAAGGCACTGCAGCGCCGGAGACGCGGGCGAGGAGGGTCGACACGTGCGTCGGTGCGACGACCGGACTGTTCGTCTACACCTGCAGCAAACAACAGCAGTTGGAGGCGGAAGGCGCTGCAGCACCAGAGACGCGGGCGAGAAGGGTCGACACGCGTGTCTTCGCCGTGTGGTTCGCGCGGAGGAGTAGAATCACCTTGCGCGTTGGCGGAGGGCACAATCGCAGGTCAGTTCATCTCGATCCCAGTTTGTGTATGCTTGTCAGATCTCGTGAGTTTTGGGCGAAATTACTGAATACCTTTGCCATTGTAAGAGATTAGGAAGAGATTACGCATAGGTTAACTGATTTGAAACAGATTAAGCACTCGTTAGATTTGGTTTTGGTGCTGGTGAGCATTCAAGGCTTGGTGATCTACTGACTTGTGCAACAACTACTCATAGGATGCTCATATAGTTTCCTAGCACTTTTTTTTCATGCAACAAATGGAAGTATGCTATAGGTTCATGTTGTTGAAATGTTTGTGTATTAGGTTTATGTGTTGTGGTTCGACGCTCGTGTTTGTTTCGACTGAGTTGTAGATATGTATGTCGGTTTGCTTAAGTTTTGTGACTGAGTTGTCAGGCTTTTTTGCTGGAGTTTTGCTAGTCAGTTGCCTGAATTGCCCTCAACTGTTGCCTAGTGTGACTGGCTGTGAAGGTTTTGTTAGTCAGTTGCCCTACATGCCCTCAACCGTTTTTTGCCTAGTGTCTTTGTGCAATGCCTGGCTTTTGCTCAACCTTTCTTAGCCATTTGCTTGAAATGCCAACATGTGTTGCCTAGCAGCCACCATATGTACTGCATTTGTGTAATCTCAAACTTGCTCAAGTTTTCTTAGCCGTTTGCCTGAAATGCCAACATGCGTTGCCTGGTGATTGATGTGCAATAGTTTGTTTCTTGCTCCTTGTAGTCATGTTTTACTTAGGTTTTTTGTATGTACTTTTGTATTAATGTTGTAACATATATTGAAAATCAGATAGTTTACGACGCTTTTCATTGCCCACTTTTTTAAATCGCCGTTCCTAATATGCAGCAGAAATTAGATGGCTGGGACAAGTCATAAGTCCAAACAGGATGGACCTGCTGGATCAAGCCATGACGACCTTGCATCTCATGACGATGAAGAGCATGAAACACAGGTGTGCACATGCTCAGGAAGTTTTTATGTTCTTCCTGTACATAACAGATTTTGTTTTCCATTTTTTATTTATTTATGTGGTTTCCATCTTCCAGCCACGGAGTAGTGCACCAATAACTGGGTACAAGCGTATGAGAACTAAAGCAGCTGCTGCAAGGGGGAAGCGCCCTGATGATATCATTAGTAACGAGAATAGCAACGAGAGCCAAGCTGCAGATGCTGGGAATAAAAATGTCGAATGTGCAAACGTCAACCAACCTCCAAAAGCAAAATGCCAGAAGACGGGAGGAACTGAGGTATTTTGCATAGTTGCCTCAGTTTCACTGAGCAGTTGCCCAGCATGATGCATAAGTTGCCTATGTTGTGATGAACCTTTTTTCCCTTCCTTTTTGCTAATTCCCTTTTTCTGTTTTTTCCTTATGTGCAATAGGGTCGTAGGAACAGGGCATCCCCTGCAAGGCCCTTCAAGTTGAACAAGGACTTGGTTCCTGACCAAAAGGGTGTCATCATCGGAAAAGAATTTGGCGGCATTCTGGACCTTGCAGCGAGTAGCATGCCCGGAGATTTTAGCCAGTGGATAATGAAGCATTACGACCCGGAGATTTCGCAGATAGTCATTCCAGAAAGGGGGAAGATTCATGTAGATGCCGCTAGTGTCCGTAGGATATGGGGTTTGCCCAACAGGGGCAGGAAGGTGTGCTTCGAGAATCGGCCTGAAATCACAAAGGCAATGTACAGTATTTACAACATCACATCGAAGAACTCCCCAACCCTCACAGAATGGTGCAAGATGATCGTAGACATGGGAGGATCTCATGATGATGACTTTGTCCGCGCTTGGCTAGCTCGTGTTTTTTTGTGCTTCCTTGCCCCTTCAACTAGTTTGAGCATTTCTCCAAAGAGTTTCCCGGCGGTCATGGATGTCAATTGAATAACGGAAACCAATATATGTCAGTTTGTTGTTGATCAATTAAAGCTTGCATTCACTTCGGGGCGTGCTAACAAGAAGGTTGTTTGTTGTTGTGTTTTCCACCTTGTTGTAAGTGCTTCAAGCTGTTTTGTTTTTTTAAGCATCAATTGTTTACTTATCTTATCTTTTCTTTTTGCAATCATTAGGTAACTTAAACATTTCTGTTCTTTTTCCTTGTCTCTATGCAGCTGTTGTACCTAGACTCTTTGGATGTTGATGAGCCAATCCCGAACTTGGTACCAAGGGTTTCAGTCTGGAATTCAGATTTAATCTCCAGAGTTATCAAGAAGGACAGGAAGGCTCCAGGAGAATATGGCCAATTGTGGGTAACTCAATTTTTCTGTTTTAGGATATATATTTATTGTCATATTGTTTTTAGGCAACACTACCATTTTTTAGAGTAGGCAATTCACTTTGAAAGAGCATGCAAGGTAATGTATCCTTTTGGGCAAGTGCCATACATATATTTCAAGTAGGTCCAAGTAGTTATCAGACTTATTTGAAACTTTTTCGTTTGCCATGCACACAATTGGATTATGTTCACAGGAAGGATTTGTTGGGTTGTTGTATTCTAACAGTAGCTGCTGGAGTACATCTTTTTAGCTCTTTTTTTTGTCTGCGCAATTTACATGTTGAAAAGTAGCAAATTTATACAACCACCCAAGCAACTTATGTTCTTAAAACTAGCAACTTGCATACTAGTTCTTCATTTTTGTTGATTACAGTATCCACTAATAGTAGGCAATAGGGGGGAAGTGTCATAATGGCTGCAGGAATTTAAAGACTATTAGTAGTACTGTTTTTCTTCATTTCTCAGTTATTTTTTGGTATGGGAGTGCCAGAATTGTTGTCACTCATAGTTTTTTTAATCTTCTTTTGCTATAAACCACTAGCTCAAGACGGAGTTTTCTCGGTGTGCGGATGATAGCTTGTTTGGCAATATGGACCACATCACCAAATTTGTTGCCGCAAGATTGGCGCCGCTCTAAATGAAGCTACAGAACAGAAGATTGCTTGTCGAAACCAACTACCACCACTCCCTCCATCAAAGAAGATGAAGAAAACTGTCAGTTTCGTATTGGAGCCATCTGTGATGAACAAAACAGCGATGCATCCGCAAGCATATCGTGCCAAAAATCCCGGTTACGGCCAAGGGGGAAAGCCAAGGCAGTCAGCCATGAAAAAATCTGGTCCTTCTCAGCAGCAACAACAAGCAAATTCTGAAACAAAAGAGGCAATTCATGGGAATGCCAAAACACAGGTGGTAAAGAGTACACCATCAAGCTCAGCAGCACCCCCGTGTAGCAAAGTTGGAGATGAGGCAGTACCTACAGGAGTAGATCCAAAGCTTTCGGGTAATTTTCATTCCCAATGTCAAGCAAGTGTATCACATATTCTGGCAACTCAGTCTAAGGAGGAAGCAAGACCAGCTGCTTTTCAGGCAAGTTCTGCAGAGGAAACACTGGACCCCACAAAAGTAAGGCCAGTAGAACTCAAGGAGGAACCCACAGTGCTAGTAAGCACAGGAAACCACAGCGGAGCACAACCACTAGGTGACTTAAATGGTCAAGTGCCTTTCCCGTCTCGGGGAAATGTGATGCAGTCAGCCAATGGTATCCAGAGGGCCAAGGTGCAAGACTTCAAGGCATCACCTGAGGCTCGATCATTAAATCATGCAGGACACAAAAAGGAGAAAGAGAACATCCCTCCGGTGCTATGTACGGAGATCAATAGGATACAACACCTGCCCGAAGCTGTAACCATGGGAAAAAGTCCGGAACAAAAGTTGCTAAGAGCCCTAGGGAAATTGCCTGTCTGCCCAACTGTACTTGCCCAACCTGAGGCCACTAGTGTTCCAGAAGCAGTAACCATGGGAAAAAGCCCGGAACAAAAGTTGCCAAGAGCCCTAGGGAAATTGCCTGTATGCTCAACTGTACTTGCCCAACCTGAGGACACAAGTGTTCCAGAAGCAGTAGAAGCAACTGGCCAGGGGAACACTTACCATTTCTCTAATGTGGAGGAGCGGTACCACGAATTCATGCGTGTTAATGGGAAGGCAACCAATGCACTAGAAATGAATGTTCTAGCTGTGAGTGAGCTGTTTGCAAGGTGTGTCGATCCAAACAGCAAGAATGCCCAATCCAACTCCACAAATCACAGCTTAGCAAATGAAGATAAACAACATTTTGAGCAGAGGGACACCAAAACATCTAATGATTTTTTCAAAGAGTACTGCCCAGCACCAAGTTTTGATCTAGGCATAGATGATTTGCCCACAAGATCTGCAGACAACACAGCACATCAACATGTTGGGTCAAGCACATTTGCAGAGCATGAGTTCAAGGAACTCCCAGTACATAACCAACCAATCATTGATACAACCGAGGATGATTATCTGTTGGACGTTGAAGGCATCGACCCGTGTGTGCAAGCAGAAGGAAATGTGTACCAAACACCTGAAAAAAGTTCTAACCAAGGAGAAGTGGGGTCAGGCAGCAAGATTTACAGCAGTAGTAGCTCAGGAGAGATGCATCCACATCAATTCGAGAGAAGGATTATCAAGCCACCTCCTTGCAAGAGGTCACCATTCATTGACTATAATGAGAAGAAAGTCTACATGCCCAAACCCGAAGCAAATAGATTGTATGCATCAGTTATTTTGCATGGAAGAATTAATGAAGAAGAATCACCAGATGTGGATACCAGGTATGACAGTATATTACTTCATTTCTTTTTTGTCAGCTTTTGCACAATGCACTTTCCCCAGGCAAGGTCTATCATGTTATCTAGGCAATTCAAACTGTGTTTACAAGCAATCCACTTATGGAATCAAGCAACTTGTCTTAGTGTGAAATTCTTTTTTTGAAACAGTCTCTCCTTGATATGACCATGCCCCCATGTGTTTTTCCTAAGTTGAAATGGTGGTAGGCAAATTATGGAAGGATTTTGTGAGCTGAATGCCTCTCTTTTTTTTCATGCAGCCTAAGGGTAATTGAATATGGCAAGTACTTTGTCACAGTCAGGGAGCTCGCAAACTCAATAAAGAAGGGAGGTTTTGTCGTGAGCCATGTAATGGAAGTTGGTATAGAGAGTATAATGATGAACTTGCCACCAGACTCAAAGAAGCTCGTGATGCCCGTCAGGTTCTCGGTAAGAAAACGCGAAAGCAACTAACAGTGTAGTTTTGCATTTCTTTCTTTTTCTTTTTCATAAAAGGTCATGGTCATGTCTGTATTCTTTTTTACATCAGGTTCAGATGCAAAACATGGAATTGAACGGCAAGGAGCTCATTTCCCGGTTCAAGAAGTCGAATCGCTTGGACCGTAATGACATGGTAAGTCAATGGTTTCTTTACTTTTTACCAATGCATTATATATGACTTTTTATGCTAAAACTTTTGCCCATGAAATTGCTTTCTGTGACAAGTTGCTTACATATGTGCATAACTTGCCTGTGCATTTTTGGCTGGTTGCTTACATAAGTACATAACTTGCCTATGCATCTTTCTGTTTTTTGGCAAATTACTCACACAAGTACCAAACTTGCATGTGCATTTATGCTTCTTCAGTCCATGTCGTAATTTGTGAGAGCACATAGAAAAAGTTGCTTAAATCCAGCTTCTAGTATTTTATTTTTTATACTAACCCCATTTGTTTTTTTCTAACAGATTATGTTCCCAGTTTTAGAGAACATTGACAAGACAAAGCCTAAAACAAGCAATCATTACTGGATTTTTAACGTGAACATAAGGGATCGACGTTTCGAAGCTTTTGATTCTTGGAGGACGCTAAAAAACAAGTCTTTAGATGTTTGCGCAAGGAAAATGGTTGCAAGTTTTCGGTCTCTATGGGAAGAGCATTACGCCAGTTCCCGTGTCTCGCTGGATGACTTTGGGCTTACCAACATCGACGTTCCAAAACAGAACAATGAGTAAGCATCCACTCTTTTCACATATTAACTATGGTTTTGTTCAGTTTTTTACAAGTGACACACTACTACATAGAGGAAGCTAGCTAACTAGAAAAGTTCTTTTTTTCAATTTTTGTTTAGGTTCGACTGTGGTGTTTTTGCTCTGACGCTAGCAAACGGATGGGAGGCAAGGGTTGTTCCAAATTTCACACCTGAGGATATTCCAAGCATAAGGAAACAGTTGACTAACGCGTGGGTTGACAACGCCAACAACAAGGCTCCATGGAAAAGCATACTCAAGTTAGCATAGGTCAGTTTTTTCTCCCCTCACGCACACTACATCCATGTCAATGCATGTGTTGTTTTCTTTGCTCTTTTGTGAACTTTTGGAGTGCCGAGGGGGGGAGTTGCCTGCATAAGAACTTGGAACAGGCAATTCAATTGCATAAACAGGCAATTTAAGCTTTACCGCGAGGCAAGTTATTCAGAATAATCCATAAAAGACAAATAATATGATCATTACATAACCAGGGAATTGTTGCATTTTTAGCATTGCAGAATCTTATGTATGTAAGTTTTTCGACCATTATGGGGAGATCAAGGGTGTCTGCGGGGCAATTCAAAGCACACAACAGGCAACTCAAAACTTATAACCAGGCAACTCAAACTCTAGTGTGAGGCAAGTTAGCCACAAGAAACTGTAAACCAGAAAATAATAGTTTAGGATGTTCAAACATACAGACCCACAAATAGTTTAATTTGTCAATTCCAGTCGACACATCTTTTCAGCCATCTGGTCACTGTTTGACCATTACACCAATCTGGTCGGGCAGCTTCCACCATTGTGGTTAACAGAACCACAATAGTTGCACTTGTTCTTTCTCTTCGGATGCAGCTCAAGTGCTGATTGAATTCTTTTTGACTTTGCCCTCCCTTTTGTTGTTGATTTTGGAGGGTCTCTAGGAATTACAGGGCCAAGTGTGGTAGTAGGTCTTCCAAACTGTGGTTCAACCATCGTAGTACCTTGTGCGGCCGCAACAGCTGCATGTAGAGATGCCATACTGAGCGGCTAGTGTGCATGTCCACCAGGAGCTTGCACAATAGGAGATGGAATTGCATTGGCATTTTCTTCTTGTGTAGTTGAAGAACCTGGGTGCTGTCCATACCTGCCATCCACTGTTGCTGATGATGCAGGCGATGGTGCCAGTCCAGGAATAGCCACATAGGTTGTGTTTGCCACGGCAGGCCCCCGCGGTGGTTGTATAGCCCCGATAGTTTGTGGTGCAGGCCAAATTGCTGGTCTAGGACCCATAGGAGGTCGCGCAGGACCTCTTGCTAGTGCCGTATGCATCAAAAGTTGTGGCGCAGCTCCTCTTAGCGCTTGCGCAGGCCTTGTCATTGTTGAGCCCCTTGAAAGGTGCGGTGCTGCTCCACTGTTTAGTGGCACATATCCCGATAGTTGTTGTACAAGCCAGCAGCTTTGTGCGGGAGGGCTCCTGGGTAGTCGTACAGTCCCACTGTGCATCACTGCAGCCCTGAACGCTGTTTGTTGGTGTCCATCCTCACTCATAGAGTTGCCAGCTAGTTTTGGTGACTTTTTCTCCGCGGTGCAGAACTAGATCGCTGCTGCCTAGGTCCAGAAGAGGTTTGTGCAAGTTCGTCAGGACGCACCGCTGGGTCACTAGTTGCCCGAGTGTTACTCGGTGGTGGCGCAGAAGTAGGTTGCTGTTGTCTAGATCCAGAAGGGGCTTGTGTAGGCCCTTCAGGACGCACCGCAGGGCCACCAGTTGCCTGAGAGTTACTCAGTTGTGGCACAGAACCATCAGCTGATGGTGGCGCAGAACCACCAGAGGGCCCACTTGTTGGTGTTGCCGTTTTCTTCTTCTTTGACATGTTGAGATTTTTGACTTCATGACGTGCACCACGCATATGTTTTTTTACAATATCCGTTGCAGCATCTGATGCACTAGCAACCCGGGCAAGACTACCAAAATCCATCATCAAATTTGCATGCCTAAGTTCCTTCTTCGACTGTGGTGGCATCTCATCAGGTTGGTCTTCGACAGCAGGGGGTGCGTTGGGGATTGCCATAGGTGTCCATCTTCTAAGTATGTACTGCGCTGCGATTTCATCAACACCAAGTTGGTTGAAAACTTTCAAGATATGGCAGCAAAGCATGCCGTCCCTCTCAATCTTGCAGCAGTCACACCTATAGTCTCCAGCACTAGCTTCCACCGTGACAAAATAGCCCCTAGAACCATATTTGGCAACCCACTCTTGATTGGGGTAAACCTCATACAAGTTTTCACCATGCGGTCACACATTATACCTTGTAGTCAACTGAAACTCATCACGAAACTTCTCGTACAAGTCCCTAGTATACGATCCGTACGCCTGCTTCTCTATTGGGTAAGATGACCACATTTCAGTCTGTAAATGTGCTGTCCTGTAGTCTTTTGAACCCTCCGGGACTAGTATGTGTGTTTGGATTTTCTGATATTGCTTCACAAAGTTCAAAATGGACTTGTGTGGGTTCACATATCGCTTAAGGACAGCATTGAACCCCTCGCTGCGTTGAGTTGACTGCAAGAAAGGGAAGAATTGGTGCTTGAAGTAGCAGGGTACCCATGTCTCTCTGTACTTGTATAGATTCTCGAAGTGAGAGTCAGTCATAGCCTCATACTTCATCATCAGCTCACTCCACCCTGCCTCAAATTCTTCCAGCGTCAAGCTAAAGTCAACACAGTTGTTGAAATCTTTGGATAAACCAGGGTTTCGCCCCAGCAATGCTCAAAGCTTTTCTTGTGTCTTTTTCATAATATGCCAGCGGCAACAGCGGTGCACACTTGTAGGAAAGATCTTTTTAATTGACTGTGCCATTGCGATGTCTTGGTCGGTTATGATATTGGTGGGTGCTACATTATGCATTGCCTCAAGGAAGGTTTCGAATAGCCAATCAAAGCTTGACGCCAAATCTTGCCTAACAAAGCCGCAACCCAACATGAATGACTGCCCATGCCTGTTAATCCCAATGAATGGTGCAAAGGGCATGGTGTACATGTTAGTCATATACGTTGTGTCAAAGGAGATACAATCATGATAAGATTCCACGTACGCCTTCCTTGCTGCACCATCAACCCAGAAAATATTCTCAACCCTATCTTCCTCATCATATTTTATCTTGTAAAAAAAATCTGGATCCTCTCTCTGCTGATCTTTAAAGTAAGCAACTGTCTCTATCATATCCCCTTCTTTTGTATCATCCTTGTTCAAGAGCGTATTGAGGTTTGTAATGTACTTTGTGCTATAAGGTACAATGAGTTCTGTCCCATAGAAATCTGACATGATGTGCATCATACGACCTGTTGACATGAAGTCACAATGGTGGTCAATCCTTTATCCACACAAAAACAGCGCCAAAAATAGCTTCTTTTTTGTTTTCAGCAAGGCAACTCAAATGCAAAGCTTGGGCAATTCATGAAGCTATACAAGCAACTACAACCATACGCCTCAGGCAACACATGAGCAAAATACACAAAACAAACCAGGGGGGTAACTATGCTTTAGTGAGCAAGTTGACCCCATCCAGAAACAAGTACTATTGTACATTTTAGCTACAAAGAGACTAATCATATGCAAGTTTAGGCTCAACACCAAATTTATTTTATAAAAAAACTAGGCAAGTAGGAACTATTGCATTGAGCAAGAAATAGGTAAGTTTTAGGCAAGTCCAGCATCCAGAAACAAATTAGGCATTTTTATCTCTTTTTGTACTGTTATAAGCAATTTAGTGTCACTATAAAGCAACTAAGGCATATGTTTGAAGCAAATTAGTGACATGTTTCAAGCAAAATCAAGTAACTTGTTGATGGGCTAAGAAACACACAACCAGTAGGCATGTCCAAGTTCTTAAAGTTGGAAGATAGGGGGAGGTGGGTGTGGTTCAAAACCTGTAGTCAAATTGCAGTTATGAAGGTGAGTAAGGAAGGCCCTTTCTTCTGGCGGTATCCCTTGGTGTGATCACAAATACTTAGTCAAACATGGCTTGTCAATCAACGGATGGTTGTGCTCGCTAACAAAGTAGATCACCTCCCATCTGCCATCTATTACCTTCACAATCATCTTAGCTTTGCAACCAGTTTGTACAATTTTATCTCTTTTTCGTTTCTTGCTCCTCTTTTTGCCCTTACTATCATCATCAAGAAAGACAATAGCCTCATCTTCATTATCATCTTTTGCTTGTTCAACAATGTCATCTAGCACGGGAATCTTTTCTGCCCCTCCGTCATCAACATCAGGCTTTCAAAACTTGTTGCAAACAAACTGTTGTTTTATCAACTCCCCAATTTTCATATCCTTCCTTAAACTATTCATTTTGATTGAAAAAGCCATCTGCAAGGAATATGCATTGTAATGCACCTTGGCATCTTCCAAAGTGTCGAACCTCATGCCCACGCAAGGCTCCTTGGGCTGTGACCAAGCTTCATCATCATTTTCAGCACCCAAACAATTACCAACAGTGCCACCGGTATCACCTGCAGCACCTGTGCCATCAAGGGTATGAGCATCACTCCCAGCTGCTACAGCTGTAGGTACTTGTGTACTGCCCGGAGCACGCCCCCATGACTTGACTGCCCATCTGTCTCCATTGCTTCTGTAGCAGCACCATCGACTCTTTGGATGATAGGGGGATTAGGTGATTCCGCCACAAATTCTGCATTTCCAGTAGCATGTTGTGTACAGTACAAAGGATCATCATTATTTTCAGCTGGTTCCTCATTTAGGTCAATCATTGCCAACCTGTTTTATTTATTGAGAATATGGGAAAAAGTAAAGCAAGTCACAGAGGGATGGAAGCAAGTAGCACAGTAAATACAGGCAAGCCAATAGCACACCTACCCAAGCACACAAAAATAGCTCAATCATGTTCAACCTATGCATTTTTTTCAACCAGAAAAATTAAAGCAATTTTTATGTTGTTGAGGCAAGCTAGTACCACACTAAACTCAGGCAAGCAAACAACACAGCAACGCAAGCACACCAGATTCACAAGATAGCAATTGAACATAACCAGGCAATTCAAAGTGCACTATCAGGCAACCCAAACCATATAATCAGGCAAGTCAAACTATATATGTCAGGCAATATATTATTTTTCAGGATATGTATGTTTTTTTTGTATTAATGAATCATGTTTGTACATATAAACATAACATAGGCTTTTTGTTTTTTATGTTTCATAATATATTTTCTTATTTTGTTTTTCTTAAACGCAGGCAACAGTTGATTTTGGGGAAGCAAGCATACTGCCATAGAAGTGCTACTTTGAAGTGTCTTCAGAATGGATTTCACTCCCAAATCAGAGAGATTAGAGCATGTTTAGTGTTAGGAAAAACTTAAGTTAGAATTATGGGCATGATTGCTCTTTTATATTCAGACTACTTCTGCTTTCAGTACCTATGTTTGTGTGTTAGAAAGAACTTAAGTTGACATTTTTAGGTTTCATCTATTACAACAGCAAGTTTGTGTGGTTTTGGATATGCTCAGTATGTTTTGAAGTAACGTTTCGCCGCTGAGATAGTTGTTGGTATATGGATTTTCTTGTTGGTTTTTTCCTTCTTTTGCAGGATGAAATACTAATAATTTTGCCACTGCATCCTGGCAACTTTTCAACTTTTCTTGGATCATGGTGAAGGATATGATACAACAAAGGTAAATTGTACTACGCAACTGTCTCTTGTTTTTTAGTTGCAATTTTAGTTACATTTATTTCTTCTAGTGTTTTTTCATTATCGAAACCAAGGAATAATGGAAACAAATGACCAAGAGGAATCTTTCTCTAGTTTTCTTCAAGAGTTGCCTTGACATCATTATGCTTTTTTGCTTAATCATATAATGCAAGTTGCTCCAATAAGCCATTTGTTTTTGGTCCACATGCTCCCAAAAGATCTGATAGGGGGGAGCCTTGTTTTCCCCTTCTTTTCCATAGAAATGTCAGTATTTCATTGTCTTATAAATTTCAAAAGTGTTCATGTTTTGCCATGGCATAAGTTTTCAAAGTTTTGTGCATACATATACTTAGTTGCCTCATCATAGCACTGTTTTTGCCCAAACAGAATGTCTTTTTTGCACTGTTATAAGCAATTAATAGAACCGGAACACATCAGAAATAGATCATGATCAGTTGTTTCTCATCCTCTTATAAGTACTGTTTTTGCTCAGTTGTTTTTCTTGCTTAAGGCATTATATTTTCCTAATATTTTTGTCCCCACCATTTACTATCAGCACTTGCCTATAGATTTATAAATGTGTTCATATGCAATAGATTTGTAAATAGATTTTGAAAACTGGGAAGAAATATCATGCTTAACATCAGACTAAATTTGCCCAAATCAGGGGGCTGAAACTTGCCTAAACAGCAGACTAAACATGCTTAACATCACATCTTTTTTACACAATGTTTTGCACAACTGAAGCCTTGTACAAATCGTGGGGAAAGAGGAGGGGGATCTGGAAGATGAGCTAAATCTGACCTTTTTGCCTTGCTTTTTTACCTTTTTGCCAGGCAATCAGGAACGAGGCGCCTAGAGAAGAAACATCAATGGAGCCGCCATTGGAGGGCTGTGAAGGTTTTCTTGGATCTGGAAGTGGTGAGGGGAAGGGGTGTGCTGTCCTTTTTTGCTTGGGAGAAGAAGATGGGGCTGGGGGTTAGGTGAGGAGAAAGGCAAAAAGAAGACCCGCAGGGGTGGGGGAGGGATCGGGCGAAGGGGAAGGACCAGGCGATTTGCTCGCTCGATGGGTGGCTGCTGGAATCGGGAGCGGGGGCCAGGTACTTTCCTATCCTAGACAGGGGGGACAGAAAATTGCTATATCTGGGTGGCTGCCAGGAAACGCTAGGGAGCACCCGGCTGCTCCCTAGACGCGTCCTAAGGGAAAACGTTCCGTTTCATCCGGTTGATTTCTCCCTCTCGTAAACCGCCTCCTCTTTGCACCACGTGTCCCTAGTGAGGCCCACGCACTGCTCCCTCCCGAATCTTATCTCCTACGCAGTCTTCCTTCTCCACCCGTTTATCTTTTTCCTCTTCCTCCTCGTTCTTCACGACTAGAGGGAGAGAGCTGATGCTCCCATGGCGAGCGCAGCACCATGATAGCTAGGAGCCGGGAGGGAGTGTCACCGCCAGCCGCATGATGCCCACTCTGCCAAACGGCCGCAGTAGTCACCGTTCACTGCCCCCTCATGCTGCAATGAAGCATCGCCGGCATTTGTCGGTGGAGCTGCGATGGGCCACCAGCACTGAGTCGGAGCACGCGTGCTGGTGTCGCGGCTGCACATAACCGGAGCTGCGACGGGCCCATGTCACTGTGTTGGAGCGTCGCCTCGCTGGTGTCAAGGCTGCAATGAAGCATGGTCGGAGCTCCGATGGGCTGTCGGCGCTGCGTTGGAGCACCGCCATGCCGGTGTAGAGGCTACAATGAAGCATGGCCGGAGCTGCGACGGGCCAGCGGTGCTGCTTTGGAGGACCGTTGCGCCGGTGTCAAGGTTGCAATGAAGCATGGTCGGAGCTGTGACGGGCTGTCGGCGCTGCGTTGGAGCACCGACGTGTCGGCGACGAGGCTGCAATGAAGCATGGCCGGAGCAGCGAGGGGCTGAGGGCGCTGCATTGGAGCACCGACGTGTGCGACGAGGCTGCAATGAAGCATGGTCGGCGCAACATTGGAGCAGTGTTGGCGCTATAATGAAGCATGACTGAAGCTGTGATGGGCCGACGGCGCTGCGTTGGACCACCTTCTCGCCGGTGTCGGCACTGCCGTGTTTGCCGCCGAACGCCCAACTCTGCCGACAAGGGAGGGTGCAGCTCCTGCTTGCGGATCGGGGGCAGCGCTGCTTCCGTGCCGACGTGTGTCGTTGCTTTCACTGCTAATCCAACAGCTGCGGCGAGAAGGATCAGATGGCTGTGCAGGGGGATGATTTCTCTAAGAAATCATCCGGCTGATTTGTAGTAGCGCCATATCTTAAGTGTGTGTGATAGCTGGAAATGTCTTGCCTGTTAAGGCCGACGGGTTCACGTTAATATAGTGGGGCGCACCTCCCATACAGAGCATACAATATGGTTTAGATTACACATGAGAGAGGGAGATATTCAGGGAGAAGATAGAACTTGGAGAGAAAGAAATAACCTATCTCTATCTATCCTAACTACCTCCAGGTACGGTTCAAGTGTAGATGCGGTGCGCCATATACCATATACGTGACAGCATGTTTGACACCCTTCCTTAATCACAACTTCATCAAGTTGAGATTATGCTTGAAGTCTTCAAAACTCTTTGTGGGCAAGGGCTTTGTGAATCCATCTGCAATCTGATATTTGGAATGCACAAACCGAATGTCAAGTTGCTTTTGTGCAACTCTCTCTCTCTGACAAAATGGAAGTCTATCTCTATATGCTTTGTCCTTGCATGGAACACATGATTAGCAGAAATATAAGTAGCACCAAGGTTGTCACACCACAAGCATGGAGCTTGTTTGCTCTTCACACCAAGCTCTTTCAACATAGACTGAACCCATATGATTTCAGCTGTAGCATTTGCTAATGCTTTATACTCTGCCTCAGTACTTGACCTGGATACAGTAGCCTGTTTGCGTGCACACCATGATATCAGGTCAGGTCCAAAAAATACTGCAAAACCACCTGTTGAGCGTCTGCATCCAGGCAGCCTGCCCAATCAGAGTCAGAAAAGGCACTGACAAGAGTAGAGGATGACTTGATGAAATTCAGACCTATATTTATAGTATGTTTAACATATCTGACTATGCGTTTGGCAGCTGTCAAGTGAACAGTGATAGGTGCATGCAAAAACTGGCAAACTTTGTTCACAGCAAATGAAAAATCAGGCCTGGTAAGAGTTAGATACTAGCAAATGAAATATTAGTCATGTATTCTAATGTTAAACGTATAAAAATATTGTTTAGATGTATACAAGAAATTTATAATGTGTATAAAAATATAGAAAATAAAACATATATTTGGAAAAAAATTAATCATGAATTAAAAAATGTTAAATGTGTGTAAAACGGGCTCCTGGTGTATACTAGAACTGTACAATGTATATAATTACAAATAAAACTAAATAAAAAGTTTGAAATCCAAAGAAATAAAGAAAGTGGAATAAAAAATAAAAACAAAAAATCAATGAAATCACGGAGAGAATGCAAAACAGTGAAAAAATTGATAAAAAACATGAAAAAAAAACTCTCATGCCTCTACAATATGGGCTGGCCGAAAAACTCCAGCTCCATAGGTGTACCGTAATAGAAATCAGTATAAGGCGACATACAACTCCCACGTCCCCAATAAAAATTTGACAACATTGCTCTGAAGGCTTCTTATTCGATGTTTTAAGCAATGCTCCGAAGGCTTCTATATGGGTTGGCTACTACAACCCCAATAAATTTATAATATGCAATTTTTTTATATTTTGAAAAAAAAAATTGAAAGTCAAAATGTTGTCAAAAGTGGTTTAAATAACAGAAAAATAAATGTATTATATTGTGAAAAAGTTCTTATACCTTAATATAAATGTTCAGACATTTGAAAAAAATTGTTCAACTCATGTTTAAAAGATGTTCATGTATATAATATATGTGCTCATGTATTTTTAGAAAATTAATAATTTGATAGAAAAGAGTTTATGTGTTTGAAAAAGTTATCATTACCTGACTATATATGTTCATACAATTTTTAAAAATGTGTTCAAATATTCACCCAAAAAGTTAAATAGAAATAAGAACTTCACCGAAAAGTTATTTTAGGGTATCTTCACTGAATAAGTAAAATCTTAAATAAAGACGGAGCAGAAAACAAAAATAAAAAACAACCGAAAAAAGGAGCGAAAGAAATGGGAAATGGTCTATGAAAAAAATAAAAGGGAGAAACCCAAACGATGGGCTGAACATATTGGGAACCTGAGCCGATTGGCTGGCAAAACGGTGCTCACGGCGTAGAATGGATAGGGTTTGGGTCAGGATCCTCTGCAGTACTGTACGGTGCTGTAGGGTCACTGCCATGTGGACCCGGCCCCACATGTCATCCGCACTACAGCACCGTACGTTACAGCAGAGGATCTCAACCCAGTTTGCCTATATTGACCCGACGCTGAGAGGAGGCGGAGTTGAGGCGCCAGGTTCTGTAGGAGAGTGTTGGTGACGAGTTGCATGGACAACAAGTGACCCTGTTCATTCGCGAAGAGCAACGCTATCATATTCATATTCACATCAGGAGAGGGGGTGTTTGTCAGATGTTAACTTCTCACTCATAAACTGAACACAACTGGTGAGTTTCTGTGCTGCTATGAAAGCTGAAACAGAACTGGTGAGTTTCTGTTTACTCAATGTTACAATTCTACATAACTGAACTCTTCCAACGCAATGTTGTGTACACTCAACAGAGTCTCTGTTAGAGAATAGATTTCCTGTGCCGCTATGGCCTAATGGGACATATACAAAACAACAACAAAAAACACCCATGCAAGGGTGATGCATATACAGGTAAAATAACTCGGCGTTATAGTTTAACTGTCTTTTCAGCTTTCAAAAAATTCACCAATCTTGTTTTCCAACTGCTCAGCAGTATACTCATTCTGACTCCTCTTTCGTGACATCAACCGCTTCAATGAAAGTCCTCTCCGATTTTCCTGCAGTGCATGCAGGAGGGCCTTGTATGGTGTAACTACTAGATTCTTTATCTCGTCTCGCAGTTCGTACTTAAGACTAGGTACAACCTTCCAGGTCATCTGGCGATCGCAGATACTGACAAATCCTTGAGTAAATTCAGCCAAGGATGAACGGCGCGGGTTCTTCAGATAATCTTCCTCCAGTAATGACTGTACAAGTGGAACCCAACATTCCTCAAAGTAGCCCCTTCTGTATATCTGGATCATACAAGTGAGCCTGCTCATCAGTTCTACATTCGAAAAGGGTGCTCCTGGACGGCGCATCATCTGCCAAACATCACATGCATTATTCAAGAGGATTATGTATTCTCGGTCCTTTTCAGCTTGGCACATCTTTTTTGCATCTTCCTCCAGCTTCGATACCCAGCAATCAAACACGTGAGAGTAAGGATCAACGGTGCAATCTCCAGTGGCAAGTATTAAATGCACCATATCTGTGTTGCTGTCAAAAAACTCCAGGACTTGATTGAAAACAACAGTTGCTGGATGAATTGTAGATTCTTCACTGTTATCGATGCTACTTGCAGCCTGATCAAGTACTCCGCCTAAATTAATCACCATCTTACACGATATAACAGCAATCTCACCAGATCTGTTCAAAGGTAAGCCCTGTAAATTGTACAGGACATCAATGAGTGCGTCAACGGTAGTCATCACTTCCTTAACATGGCAAGCGCACCAGCTTGCCTCGCTGAATGAATGTGCTACCTCAAGGAGCTTCTCAACAGATTGCCCAGCAACCAATGAAAAGCACTCTTCTTTTACTTCTTGACATAATTGCTGACTGTGTCCATTCAATTCTCGCCATATGAAACAGACAAGTGCAGTAGCAACTTTTAGCTTGATAACAATATCAGTTGATTCTGTGGCCAACACACAAGGATCTCCCTGGAAAACTGATGGGTTTCCATCGAGATTGGACAATCTGTTTCATGGAAAAGATTCAAACATCATAATCTACTTCAAAGTGCGTACTCACCAAGAAAATAGCATCAATTCAACAACATATTACATGATAAATCACAACAAACCAGACAATCTAAATTCAAACATAATAGGATACATTAGCAGATGTGTTCCAACAGAAGCATTCACTGTGGTAGAAACTGCTGGAAAAATAACTGAAACAAAGGCAACCCCATCCCCATGATTTTAAACATAATGGTAAAGAGTATAATTTGTTGTAGTCACTCAGTCAGAAGTTACTTGGTCAATTACTGAAACAAGTCAATTAACTCGATCGTTTTATATGTGAAGAGAAATTCCATATTGCCAGCATACAGTTCTCCTTCCTTGCAGATGTCTGTTATTTTATAAGATTATATGAACCAGATGTGTGCGCTAATTTAGGTGCCTGTAATAGTATCCGCGTGGATTATATATTGTGCAAGAAATGCCATTACTGCAAGATTTAACATGTAAAAGTAGTGTAGCAATTGGCAGGAAAGTAGGGCATAATATGCTACATGGCAGGCGTATGTCGAGCATGAAACATGGAAGTGGTGTATGTGTTTCCCTTTTTATGGAAAAAAACAAGATTCCAAAACTTGGAAGTGGTATTAGAAATGTTCTGTAACTGGGTCTAACAGAGAAAGTGTGTGCTGAGGAGGACTTGATAGTCCAGCCGTACAGACAGAGAGACTTTAAAACATTGCACATTGCAGAAAAGTCTGGAGAAACTACCATATCGAAGCACATTGCACAGATAGTGCTCTGGTGATTCCCTTGGAGGCAAGAACTGTTGCACATTTAAAGAATATCCCGAGGAAAATACCATATTCACATACTCCCTCGTTCCTAAATATAAGTCTTTGTAGAGATTTCGCTATGGAGCACATACGGATGTATGTAGATGCATTTTAGAGTGTAGATTTACTCATTCTGCTCCGTATGTACTCCATAATGGAATCTCTACTAAGACTTATATTTAGGAATGGAGGGAGTAGTACATTCTAGTAAAATCTACTGCCTACACAGAAAATACCAAACTGTATTCTAGAAAAGAAAATACCAAACTGCTCCTACTAGAGCCGCGCCAGGCAGTGAGAAAATGTTTCCCATTTCAGAGAAAATAGTCTTTAAATAAAAGTATCCGATAATAAACAGGTGCATGCATACATTCTCTCTGGAGTTGAAAATTAAAGAGTGCTCCAGGGAGCTATGCCAACATAGAAACAGAGGGGTTGCTGGTACGAAATAAGGAGTGCCTAGATGGGGTTCCGAATGCCTTTTTTTAATCATCATTTGGTAGTACTCAGATTTACTGCAACATTGACCATTACATGGTATGATATCGACTAACAAAGCATGCAGCATGTAATCCAGATAACATCTGAATGCAACATTTTGGACTACAGACTGCAACACTGGCCATTGGGTTCAATGGTGTAACGTTAATCAAGTAAAAAACCTTGAATCAGGCAACTCATTTTCCATTTCATCAACGGAACAACAGTTCACAGCCAAACATACAGTGCGTGTGTGTAGAAAATGAAGAGCAGAAACCCACTGCTGCAAAGGATAAGTGCAGCTTGAGCTTTGTGTTTCAAACTTGTATGAGTATGGCTTATTGAACTTGTATATTCCAGCGGTTAACTGAACCTTGGGAACAACTTGTGGCTATAAATCTGTGATAAACCACTGGCAGTCTGCATCTTTAGCCAGGACAAAGACCTGTATAGTACTACCTTAAAATGGAAACCCACTGTTCGTTGAATCCCATTGGAAAAATTAATATGCTGAACGTTTCAGAGAGCAGTGAATGAAGACAGCAACGCATCAGCAAGATTATTGTTAGCCCTCGCAATGAAAATTTGAAGAGAATGGAAAATGTTTCCTAACTGAACATGACAGAGCAACAGGGACGGACAGAGTGTTCTAACAGAGACATCGTACAGAATGATATTTCCGTGGAAAAAAAAATCGTAGACTGAAACAAGAACGAAAGAAAGAGATGGGTGAGAAATTGGTAGAGTGCTGCAACACCTGCGGATGGGGTCGTGGTAGTGGATCGCTGCTTGCCTGAGCATGCCGACGCCGTGACGCGCCCCCCGCGTCATCTCCTCCATGAATTCGGCGTCGATGAGGCGGACTTGAGGAACTGCTTCGAGGTAGCGGATTTGCGGGTACCGGAAGTACCCGTCGGCGCCGGCGTGGGGCGCCCTACGACGGAGGAGGATTGGACGGGTGGGCGCTTCCTGTTGGAAGAAGCCGCGGGCGGCTGCGGCGGCGACTGCGACACCGTCCGCGTCCACCAAGGTGTGGGTGCGGGGCGGCTGCTGGTCCAGGAGGCGGCGGCCGTCTCCACCGCCCGCGAACCCCTCCAGAGGCAGAGGCAGAGGCAGAAGCAGGAGGTTCCTCCAGAGCCACCAGACGACGACGACGACGGCCACCGGCGCGGCGAGGTGGAGGGCAAGGTACGCCGCAGCGGAGGCGCAGAAAGGGCGCGGCGGCGGGGCGGAGGCGCAATCGAGATTCAGAATGCAAGACAGGTTGGCGTACACAAATTCAGGCATGGTCGCCCCCGGCTCTGCTTGGGCTCGGAGAAGTTCCGGGGAAAGGGGAGGGGGGCGGGTTGCGACTGTGAACGAACGCGGGGGCGGAGAAGCCTTTGGCCGTTTTCGCAAAGGCGTTGGTGTGTCCTGTAAAGCGAGGTTTAAAAACGTTTTTTTTTTGCAAGGGTAAAAAGGCTTGCTTTTTTTTTTGCGGGGTAAAAAAAAAAGGTTTGATTTCATCTCTGAAAAACAGGTTTGATTTGTATACAAAGGCCTCCTTAGCAAATTCTCAATAGGTTTTATTTAGCATAACTATGTACTAAAATTGAACTATGTAAAACTGTGACAAGTAATATGGATAGGAGGAAATACTTTCAATTGTTATATACAGTATTCATGGTGAATTACCTATCTTGCACGTACTAGAGATAAACTTGTTACCTCATCGAAAGATTTTTGCTTTGAGTACTTAGGGCCTGTTCGGAATAAAGGGAAGAAAAACATAGGATTGGGGGAAAACGCAGGAACTGGAAAGGAATAGGGGCCTCTTTGATTCGGGGGATTGCAAAAACACAGGAATAGGAAAAACGTAGGATTGAAATGACATGCCCATTGGATTCCTATAGGATTTGAGTTTGTTTGATTGTATCACAGGAAAAATAAAGGATTTTTTCCAAGAGGTTGGAGTGGATGCTACAATTCCTATGAAATGTAGTTCAAATGAATCCATAGGAAAAAATCCTACGGGATTTAATCCTGTGAATCAAACGATCAACGCAGGAAAAATTCCGAAGGATTCTTATCCTTCAAAAATCCTGTGAAAATCCTTTGAATCAAAGAGGCCCTAGAGGTAAAAAACACAGTTAAAAAGAACGTTGTACTGTACGCAGAAGTGTCGTTCGGAACAGAGGATATCAAAAATCACAGGAAATCAGCTCACGTGGGTCCAATCTAGTGATTTTTAAATGCTTGAAAGATGAGCACTAGTTACAGTTCTTGTGCATGTCCAAATTGTGCACAGATCAACCCCACAAGGGTCCCATACCGATACGCATGGTTTGGAACAGCTTTTTCAGTCCATTGCCTCGGGCCAACACGAAAATAAGGGGCCCGGGTGGATGTTTTTCGATAATGATAACTCCCGAACGTTCCAAAGTTAAGCATGGCAACCCGAACGGGTTTAAATGGCAAGTTTAGTTTGCGTGAGATTGGGGAAACATGGCAATTTTCTGACAAAAAAAGAAAAAGAACGAAGTTGCCATTCCCTATAAGCTAAAGTTGTCATGTAAAAACGTTCGGAACGAAATGCTTAAAATCCGAACGTTCGGGAATTATTGTATTCCATGTTTTTTCCCGTGAAGTAAAATGCAGCGATCCCATAGGGGTGCGTTTCCTGTGGGTTTTCTTTGATTTTTCTGTGTACCGAACATGGCCTGAAACTAGTGGTACTGGCAGAGAGAGAGAGACTACTCGTACTAGGACGGATAGCGATTGTCACTGGTTGGTGTCAATCTGTTATCCATGTTATTACTGGCGGTGGTGGCTTTCTGTAGGCATCTCTACCTTTTCCTTTTTTTTTCTATATCTTTCCTACTACTCCCTTCGTTTGGAATTACTTGTCTCGAAAATGAATGTATCTGGAACTAAAATACACCTAGATACATCCATTTCGCGACAAGTAATTCCGAACGGAGGGAGTACGTACTTACGTTGAACCGATCGAAATTTCGTTGATTTCGCTGTCGTTGCGGAAGAAGCCTGGTCGCCGGAGGTATCGCGGCCTCGCACCCAAGGAAAGGATCGCTCCATAAGGCTGCGTTCGGTTGGCATGGTTTTGAAGGGGTTTGGCAGGAATTAAATCCCATACAAATCAAGTCCACCCCAAATCTACTCCAATTCTCTTGAGACAGGGTGTAACCGAACAAAGCCTAAAGTAGGTGACGTGAGATTGCACGGCTCGTCGCCGTAGCCTCTGATGACATGAGCCAATAGGCAAAGCTTCCGAACGCAACTCATGCAGACTCCACAAGATTGCGTGTCTGTTCTATGTGCCGGCGGGTGCGATTGCGTCTGAGAGCATCTGAGTTGTCCATTTCGGAATCTTGTGCAGATAGTTTGCATTCATTCGAGAGCAGCTAAGAGCAACACCCCGCATCCCGCCCCGACCCGTAAAATAACCGCCAAAATGCGGATCAGGGTCAAAAAAGCATCACTATCAGACCCCGCATCCCGTCCCGGCCCGCAAATTTTTTTACAGGGCGCGGCAAAATTCCGACCCCAACCCGGAAAAACGCGGGTTTCCCCCCGCGGTTGCGGTGCCCTGCATATAAGAAGAAGCGGTTGGTGGTGGTGGTGGGGGGGGGGAGGGCATTTCATCCCGCGTTTTCTCCCACCAACCACCCCTCCTCTCCCGCCGCCGGCCGCCGCCCAAGATTCCGGTGGCAGCAGCCGGCAGCAGCACGCCGGAAGGCCTCCACGCGCACGAGGCTTCCCTTCCCTTCCCCCTGCGCCGGCGGGCCGCCGGGTTTGCAGATATGTGGCGCTTCATCGCCGGCCTCCGGATTTGGCTTTTTTTTCCGGTCGCCGGTTGCTGTCCCAGGCGATGGAGTGGTCGGGGAGCCTCTCCCGCAGCCCAGGCAAGGGCGCATCGCTGCATGCAGGCGCGGGTTCATCCGCCCGCCACCGCCGAAGGTTTGCGGGCATGGACTCGTCCGGCTGTCCACCGGGCTCGGTGATCGCGCAACGTCTTTGTGGCCTACCGATGCCGCTCATATAGTGCGACGACTTCCCACGCCAAGTGCTGCGGCTCACTTCGGGAACGCCGAAGCACCCCGGATGGGTGTTCTACAAATGCGAAAACGACGGGGTACGTGCACTTGCGGTAGCTCGTTCCATAGCTCATTCTTAAGTTCAAGTACCGTAGCTCACTTCGAGATTGCTCAATCTTTTGTGTAGGACGATGAATGCTCATTTTGGTTTTGGGAAGGCCAATACATTGATTTGTTGATAGAAAGAAACTTAATAGATGTTAGTGCACTCCTTAGTACAATCGAAGGCAATGATGCAGCTGTATGTGCAACTAGAGGGGAAGCAATGTCGACTTCTTCGAAACCAAAGATGAAGAATGAAGAAAGCATCAAGAATGAACAAAACAAGTCAAGAATCTACAGATCAACAATGAGTGCATGGAGAAGATATTTCTTCAACTAGTGGGAGCAGTTATGGAAGTTGGAAATCTTCTGAAATGCATTCTTGTGGTTCTTGTTTTCTTTGGTTTTGCTATTCTTTCCAAGATTTGGTGATATATTTTGTATCTAATGTTGTTGCAAAAGCAAATAAAAGCATTACGGTAGATCAATCTAAGTTTTACGGGACGGGACGACCTGCGCCAGATCAGAACCCGCATAAGCCGACCCGTAAAAAATTATGCGGGGTCTGCATCTGTGCCAGCCCGCGCTGGCCCACAAAAGTTGTTTTGTGCGAATTGCAAATGAGTTATGCGGGTCGGCGGGATGCGGGGTCTGCTAGAGTTGCTCTAAATGGCTCCCGACCTCATCTGCTTATACTAGAATTTTTTTTAAAATGATTTTTTTGCATGGAAGATGTGTTAGTGCGCGATGTTCAAGCCAAATTTCAGCTTATTTGGACATCTGAGCTGCTCTCAGCAAAAATAAAAAATAAAAAATTAGGGTCCGTGAAAACGTTTACTATTTGTGCACTGTTCAGTACCGTTTTTGTTTTTGTTTTGCTAAGAACTGCTCGGATGTCCAAATGCGCTGAAATTTGAAGCAGACCTCACGCACTAAAATATCTTTCATACAAAAAAAATTGAATATTTTTAATATTTATTTTGATTTTACTGTTCACTGAGATCAGATGAGCTCGGGAGCCAAAATGGATATTCGGCATTCACCCATCGACCCTTGAATAAATAGCAAGCCAAGCTGCAAGATAGACAACCAATTGTATTCAAGATTAATTACGTATCTCAAAATAAAATGCGAGCACTTGTAGATCGGGTTTGTTTAAAATTTTGGTTGCTTTCACCCTGACCGCAGGATTAAAATAAAAATCCAACGGTGCAGCACCACGTTCTTTTTTAGCCCTCTCGCGGCTAAATTTCATGTTTTGACCCTTTTCAATTAATTTAACCAGATATGGCCCCGGTTCGATTGTTTTTTACATTTGACCCTTTTTCTTACCGCCACAGAGCTCGACGGTAGGTATGCATAGCCTACCGCCAGAACCCGCGGCGGTAGCTGACTTATCCATGTCAGCAGCTAACCGACGGCCGCCGTGAGCTTTGGTTGACCCTACCGCCACAGGGTCCGGCGGTAAGGCGTGAGATCCTACCGCCAAAGAATCTGGCGGTAGGGTCGGGGCACATATAACCGGTGACAGTTCACCCTCCCCCTCCCATCTCTCCCCACCACGCCGCCCTCTGTTCTTCCTCTCTCTTTCTCTCTCTTGTCCCCTCCACTCCCCCTCGGATCTCTCTGGTTTCTTCATCATTTTTGCGTATCGAGATGGCTCCGAAAGAGTAAAGTAAGCTCCTTCGATCCATCCAATTAGTTTTTCTCAAATAGCTTCCGATTCGATGCATTATTTGATTCAAGCCCACCCTAGTTCATGTTAAAAAAATTCTTGATATGATGCTTATTGAAGGAATGAACTCATAGGGTTGTTTTGATGTGATGAATATTCATATGTATCAACCATTTGAACCTTTGTGATGAATCTTGATATGTAACTCTTTTTTTTAACTACATGATGAACCCTAGTTCATGTTCATGTTAAAAAAAATCTTGATATGCTTATTAAATGATTGAACTCATAGGTTTTTTTGGATGTGATGAACCTTGGTGATTGCATCTTGATATGTATTTACTTATTTTTGAACCACATGATGAACCCTAGTCATGTTCATGTTAAAAAAATCTTCATATGCTTATTGAATTATTGAACTCATAGGCTTTTTTGGATGTAATGAACCTTTGTGATAAATCTCACCCATATGAACCTTTGTGATGAATCTATATGTTTCCTAGTTCATGTTAAAAAGAAAATCTTGATATGCTTATTGAAGGAATGAACTCATATGCTATTTGAAGGAATGAACTACATGATGTGATGAACCTTTGTGATCAACCATATGCATAAAAGTTGTACAA